>NC_136000.1:3106172-3271172 GCF_048128805.1 Centroberyx gerrardi
GACAGACAGACAGACAGACAGACAGACAGAGAGACAGACAGAGAGACAGACAGACAGACAGACAGACAGACAGACAGACAGACAGACAGACAGACAGAGAGACAGACAGAGAGACAGACAGACAGACAGGAAAACAGACAGACAGACAGACAGACAGACAGGAAAACAGACAGACAGACAGACAGACAGACAGACAGACAGACAGACAGAGAGACAGACAGTGTATACAGATGTACAGGGTATTTTAGGCAACCTCAATCTGGCAACCCGAGGCATTACAATTTGAGACTATTCATTCCAACCTGGCAACCCAGACTGCAGACTATTCCCATTGATTTCATGTGAGCTTTGCTGTCAAGCAGCAACTTCCTCTCTGGACAGGAAGCAGCAGGGTTTATGGGATATGTTCTCTTAATTTTGAGAAACCCCAAATGCACCTTTAAAATCCTCTCCTGGCCACAGTAACGGTGAAGGAGTGTGAGCGAAAAATGAGGCGTGAAATGTGGAGCAGGCGTGTCAACAACCTGTTTAATATTCTGATTTCCATTCATCTTTAACCATGAGAAATATATTTATACAGTAGTTTTACAGCTCAAGGTCATATATGTACAAGGACAGTGTCCCAAACTGAACCGCTGCTCCATCACAAACAATCCAGTTTTATTCTGCTGTCAGAAGTTAAGCTGCAGTTACTGAAGGCTGAAGGGAAACTTGAGTTTTGTTTGTAGGAATAATGCAGGATACAGACAGGCTTACCAGTACTGTGTCCTCTTTTAAATCACTGTTAAAAACTCACTTTTTTAGGATTGCTTTTAATTAATTTGATTGTTTTTAATCTACTTATGATGACTGTCTCATGCTTCTGGTTGTTTTCAACTTGTTTTTGTTTTTTTTCTCTAGCTGTACAGATTTTATATTTCCTTGTAAAGCACTTTGTAACCTTGTTTTGAAAAGTGCTCTATAAATAAAGTTAAAAAATATATAAATAAATACAGTACATGAAGGGAGTCTGCAATGGCTGCCACTGTATAATCAAACAAATCCTGTACTAGGGGCCCGATGTTACAGATCACCCACCCACACACCCAGAATATGCAAATTTGAACAGCCAGCAGTTAAATTGGAGAAAGCAGAAACTCACTAGACTGAAATTTCAAGTGTTACGATGAATCACAACACTGATCAGATGCAGGACTGATAGTGAGCGTGGAAAGAAAAAACATCAGAAAAATAAAACAGAACCGTGTTTCCATAAAAACAGCAATTAGCATCCGTTAGAAAGAAATAACTGCATTTCCAGCACAGAAGAAGTCAGTTCATGAAGGCGTCCAGCAAGCCGCCCCGGTCTGATCCGTCCCGGTCTGATCCGCTCCGGTCTGATCCGCTCCGGTCTGATCCGCTCCTCCTCCTTCCCTGTTCGTTCTGTCCGGCACCGACTCTGTTACATACAATTAGCCAACGGTGGCTGACTTCCTGTGCGGCGGCTCGCCAGGACGAGGCTCCGCTGTCCGTCACAGAGGTCATTTACCGGTCGGCTGTGATCACAGCTCGCTATCCCATGAGGCTCGGCGGCCTGCGTGTCTCTCCTACACAGAAAATCAGAGAAAAACTGAATTGATGAAGCTAATATCTGACAAAGTTTGTTACCAGGAAAAAAAAATGGACTTGAAAAAATGTGGATTTAGGCAGCTGAACACAAACAAACTTAAAAAAGGAGGAACGTTTTGAAAACAATCCCAAAAAACTGCAACCCACCGCTGCCAATATTTTCAAGCAACTTTCTGAAAACAAATACTGGTTTATAATAAGCCAGCATGGCAACTACGCTGAGTCGGCCAGATGAAACGGGTGAGAAAAACAACGCTGTCAGAACAGCTATGAAAACTGAAAGGGGTCAGCAGTATGAAGAGGTAGATGTGGTCTCCTCACAGCGCTGTCTTCACTGTGGAGGACAAGACAAGCTGGTTGGATTTGTGTTTTATTTCACTTGCAGGACAAAGATTTTCTCAGAGGGAAGAAGGTTCTGCTGATCTTCTGCTCAACTTTCAGAGTAGAAACTTTGGCTTTCTGTATTCATTCCACACAGTAACTGGAGCCGAGTGGGCCAGATGAAAGGGGGGCAGGGGCGGAGGGGGGGGGGGGGCTCTCCCATCAGGCTGCACTCGATCAAAGCGGGCAGGTTAGAGGTCAGAGGTCGCCGCATGAAAGCTCCCCTTATTTGAATTTTGATCAAAGAGCGCTTGGAAAAAGTCGACATCTGATGAAGACAATTAGCCGGCAGGCTGTGTGACGGCGGAGGAAAGTGTTTAGCAAGCAGCTCTGTTGCTGGGAGCATATGGCCGCCGCCATCTGTGAGTCTGACAGACAGACAGTCTGACTGCAGACTGCTGGATCTTATCACAACCAATTAGGGAGAATTTTTATTAGCACACTTTGCAAATCTGTCTTTGTAAATTTGAATTGGCACAAAACAGCGGAAGAGTTTTACTATGATGTAAAGGTTCATTTCATCTGCGACGATATTGCTCATCTACACAGACATACACACATGCATGGCTACACACACACACACACACACACACACACACACACACACACACGCTTTGGTGAAAGACAGATATAACCGGTGTTACAAACTTTTAAAACAATTTAATATTGTAATACCAGGTGTGAACTGTGGGGGCGACATGGAGTCACAAGCCGCTTGTTTATTGGACAGTTTCAACCTGTCATCCTGCAGGTTAGAGACTAGACTTCCTGTAACTATCTCAGCATGATGGACTTGTCTGTCTCTTCTTCTGTGGTGCTCTTACCAGTTAAGAACATATGAAGAAATAGCTGAATATGAGCATCAGTCCAGACTTCATTTCCAAGCATGAGGAACTGCTGGAACTCCTTCCACCCATTAGCTTTCAGTATTTCAGGTTCAACTCTAAACAGATTTTCTCTACGAAACTTAAAAGTTGTGTGGGGAGAAAAAGAGCATTGCTGTTTGTCATGAACGTATGTCAATCAAAACTTTAGAACATTTGACTTTGTTTCTCTCTGACAGTCCATTGTACAATAAACAGGACTCACTCACCAAATTCCAGGACTTTTCCATGACTTTCCATGACTAAGTTGGAGCGCTTCCATGACCTAAAAAGCCAAATTGTTCCTTCCAGATTTTTAATGTTGTTTTTCAGGCTGAAAACCAGCTAATGCAATGAATGTGTGAAACCAGTTGGAAAACATACTCTGCTATATTCCTGTAAAGTGTCCTGTTTGTAAAATTCCCTGATATTCCCTGACTTCCCCGGAGAATTGATCAAATTCCCTGACTTTCCCTGTTTGGAATACACTTCTCAGAATTGCCTGATATTCCAGGATTTCCAGGAGATCCGGTGGGAACGCTGAAACTGTCGCAGACCAGTTTGACTTGCAGTGATATGCAGATGAAGCTGCTCCGCTCCTCACTTCTACCTGCTGACAGAGACTAACCTGCAGGCACACAGCTGATAAAACAGACTGAGTGTTTACAGAGTGGAGAGCTGCAGGCCGCTGTGCTGAAGCTCCACTTCCCAAATCACATCAGGATTCAGATGAAATCAGTCCAGATGTGGCCTGTGAACAGCCTGCAGCTCCTGTGACAGCCTCAGTCTCAGAAGCAGACCGGTGTGTTTCTCCTGTCAGAACATGGAGAGCGGCTCAGCTTGTCAGAGGCACCGGGCCGATTTGAATATTCAAATCAGTGAAGAAGAAGCTGAAGGAGAGCGACATCAACAGCAACACCGCCTCTACAGCCGGAGGGTCACACAGCTGCACAGTATATGGTTTTATATATATATATATACTTTTTAAATCAGATACAGTGAAAAGTGATAAAGTCAAATAAGACTCTCTTAAGAACATATCGAAAAGCTTTCCTTTAATTCTGGTCTGATTTTGTCCGCATTCATTATTGAATTTTCAGTTTTCTATAGTGTTATTTATTGTCATTTGTTTGTCTTTTTATTTTATTTATTGTCATTTGTTTATCTTTTTTTTGTATCTCTTTGCTATGCTTATTTTAGCTTTTTTAGTTTTCTTCTCTACTACATTTTGTTTATTTCTTGCACTTGTTCCTTGTTATGAAGCACTTTGTAAGTTTGGTTTTGAAAAGTGCTCTATAAATAAAGTTTATTAGGATATTATTATTATTATTATTAATAATAATAATAATAATAATAATAATAATAATAATACAATATTATTAAGAAAAAGAGCTATAGCAGTCCTGTGATATACTTCAGAAGGATACGATACAAATATTGCAGCAAAACTATGATTCCCCATATAGAAATATTATAGTGATAAAAATAAGTACAATAAGATCAGTATAAACTCACTATTGAACAGCACAGAGACATTAAGTCCCTACAGTAATATTATAGGAAAATTAGAGTGATACCATAGAAGATAAAAATGCCATAAAGTATGATAAGGTCACTATGAATTTACTGTTGGATATCACAGACACTCTCAAAGTCCTTGTAGTAATATTTTAGGAATATTACAGTGGGTTTTCTTTAGGGAAGTTGTCATAGCAACAGTAAAATAGATTTTCACAGAGAGACAGAATAGATATCAGCTGTTTGAGTGAAGACGCCGCCGTGATGCTCCTGCTGTCTTTAAATAGCTCAGGCAGCTATTGATATGAAAAGTGTTTTTGTTTCCGGCAGAGAGGAAAGAGGAGCTTCCACCTCCACGGATGAATTAGAATACGCGATGACGACATACGTAAGAGATTACTGCTGCCTTCAAATGCTGTCAGAAATATTGGAATTGCGAGTTCTGCGCGCATGAACGGCCCAACAGAGATAAAAAGAGATAGAAAGAAAACTGTGAAAAGTGTGATTTTTGTGTGACAGCAGTATCTGCGTTCTGTCATGGAGAGTTTTATCTCCAAACAAACACTACAGCAGCTGATTCCACTGACTAACACTGCTTCAACCAGAGAGAGAGAGAGAGAGAGAGAGAGAGAGAGAGAGAGAGAGAGAGAGAGAGAGAGAGAGAGAGAGGACCTATCAGTGAACCAGCTGCTGCAGTGTTTAGTATGAACCCTGCAGACTCTCTGCCTGCATGGCTCAGGGTTGGAAACCATATGATGAGATGTGATGGATGGAGCCAACAATGGTAAAATGATGTATTTTACTATTGTGCATGTTAATGTTTGGCATTACAGGTCTATGCATGTTTTTATGCATGATTCTATTTTCACTCTTTAAGTTTTAATTGTCACATAGTTGTTATTTAATACAACATCTGATGTGTCATTTTCGGCTGTATGATGGTCAAGTGTTAGTCAGCCACCAATAAACTACTTTTGTTAAAAAATCCAGGTTATTATTGTACCTTTTTGTTTTTAAAATTAAGTTTATTATTGTTGTTGTTGTTGCTGTACTTTCACCAACAACTCGTATTCGCGCCTTCATTGGGAAACTCAGCAATACGAGCTTTCAGGAAGCACCTGAAGGCAGCATAAGCCCGTCCCACATCCTGAATGGAGAAACCGCTATCCAGAATTAGTACGAGACAAAACCGTTGGTGTTGTTCGGTTGTTTACCCCGGTAAGGTCGCGGAAAGATGCCCGGACAGAGGTAACCTCCTGCGGACCGAGTGTGTCTGTCCTCCGGCGGGAGCAGATGGAGAAACAGGCCCGGCTGCTGTCGGCGGAGCTCCGGATCAAAAACACCGAGTATGAAGTCTGTCTGTCCCGGCTGCTGCTGACATGGAAGAAACGGCTTTCTGGAGCCGTTTACCACCCGTTCAGACTCAGTAAGTTACTCTGCCGTGCGTTGTGTGTCTGTGTGTGTGTGTGTGTGTGTGTGTGTGTGTGAGTGTGAGTGTGAGTGTGTGCGTGTGTGTGAAGGACAGCTGCTCTGGCCTTTAACATGGAGCAACATCCTTTGTGTTGTTCCGCTACGTTCACGCACATACGGGAAATAAAATATAGAATACATACAGGCACAGTACATGATATAGAAGCTTACATAATATAGAACAGTGATTCTCAACCCTTTTCATATCAAGGACGCCTAATTTAGTCCACATTAGGGCCACGGACCCCCATTTGATGAGATTTTTTCTCTCTGACCCAAATCTGATATCATTTTTATTGTCAGATATGATTTTGTCCAGAATCCCATGACTATCTGTATTGTAGGTAGAGAGATAACAGAGAAACTATGATCAAAACAGTCATTCTTCTACATTCTCTAAACAATTCATCAATTTCCTGGGAACCCCCATGGAACCCCCCCTCAAGGACCCCTGGTGGTCCCCGGACCCCATGTTGAGAACCACTGATATAGAACACAGGCTACAGGACATGATATAGTACACATAAGCCTTATATAGGACATACAGTATACAGTAGTACATAATACAGTAGGCTACACATAGTATATATAGTACATGATGTAGTACACATAGGCCTTAGTGCATGTAGAACATAATATAGTCCATATAGAACATCATATAGAACATATAGAACATAATACAGAACATATAGAACATAATACAGAACATATAGAACATAATATAGTCCATATAGAACACCATATAGAACATAATATAGAACATGCAGATCATGATTTTGTTCATATAGTCCATATAGAACATAATATAGAACATATAGAACATAATACAGAACATATAGAACGTAATATAGTCCATATAGAACATACAGATCATAATTTTGTTCATATAGTCCATATAGAACATAATATAGAACATATAGAACATAATACAAAACATATAGAATGTAATATAATCCATATAGAACATAATATAGAACATACAGATCATAATTTTGTTCATATAGTCTGTATAGAACATCATATAGAACATAATATACTCCATATAGAGCATAATATAGAACATGATATCGTCCATATAGATGCTGATGTCGGTCTCTGTCCTCTAGCAGACTGAAGTGGAAAGTTTGCAGTGATTTGTGACTTGATGTTTTGTTCTGTGCTGAATCAGCCAGACGCTCCTGGGAAAGTCTGAAAACCTTCCAACAGTTTTCAGCAGCTGTCTGACACACTGAACAGCTTTACATGCACTCTGATCTTGGCCCGATTAAGGCGATACTATTGACATTGTCGTGTAAAGGCCTTTATCTGCTTATCTTAATAGGAGTAAGGTCATAATCAGATGAAGCAGACAACATGCTGGAAGTGATCTCTCCATCTTCCTTTCCCTCCTTCCACCATCTGCTGCCAGAAACTCTTTCAGCTTTAGCTCCGTCTGCTCTGGAAGAACAGAACCTCTTCCTGTTTTGTGCCGTAAAGCGATCCAGCAGATTTCCCTCCAGATCCACCAGGTGGAGAAACAGTGGATGCAGAGTAGAGGCTGTTTATTGTAATTATACTGATGTCTCTAAATTAATATGCTGATGATTTACTGATGTCAAAATGATACAAGTAACACCTTTAATTTAGGCCGACAATTAATTTAGTAGCTTTAGCATAAGAAAAGTCGAGTCAACTGCTTTCCTCCACTACTGCTGCCATGAGGCACACTGAGCGATTATGGCTACAACGATAATTTAATTCTTAATCACTGTTATTACTTAAAATAATTTGACGAACTAAACTGTTGCCTCTGTGGCGTCTTGTATCTGGATTCTACGTGTTTTAATGGAAACAGCAGGTCAGCCTGCTCAGGCCGACCTGCTGCCTGGTGATGCAAACCGACTCTCTGAATATTCAAAGCAGCCTCGGCACCTGGAGGAAAGCAGTATCAGCAGCAGCAGAGAGGAGGTGAACTCTCCGGCCCCGGGGTCGCCTCGTCCTCACAGCACTCTGCAGTATCAGCACATCAAACTCAGGTTGAGGATTAACTTTCTCAAACGGGCCGGGGAAGAGACTGCAGTTTAAAAATAAAGCGAGAGAGATCAGAGCTTCGTTAAATCATCACCCAGACTCGGGATCATTAACAGATTGTGTTGCACACAGTTGATTTCCTTTTGTTCCTCTGGCCGCTCAACTACAAAATGCCTTTTAAATAATTCAGATTACCAAGAAGCTGAGGGAGCATTTTACATTTTAGTCATTCAGCTGATGCCGTCACCCAGACTGAAATTCCTAGATTGCATCATTACAAGCGGCCGATAGTACACAGTGAAAAGGCGTTGTGGTATATAAAAGTCCAACAAATATTCCTGTGACCCGAGAAGAGGAAATAAGATCTAAGGACAGAGGTGGAGAGGATTTAGCTCCATTGACAGTGAATGGGAGACGCATGTTAGAGAGGATTTTGCTTTATTGACAGTTACAAAGTGCTTTACAGAGACAAGGAGGTAAAACAGAGGCAATGAGATCAGGCAGAAGCTCAAGACAAAGAAATCCAATAAAAGCACAAAACAATTGGAATGACGCCAAATAAAAGCAGAACCAAAAGTGACATAAAAGAAATAAGAGCAGCAAAAAACACAAAAGGTGAGTGAAGTAAAACAATTACAAAAGGGCTTTTCTATAAAAAAAAAAAAGCAGGGATTTTTTTCAGGGATTTAAACGATGACCCAGACTGTTAGAAAACTAAACTAAACTGAACTACCTTCAGTTAAATACCTGAAGAAAATAAAATGAACCAAGCAGATGACTCAAAGAAACCACATGCTGTTAATAACAAAAATAAAGACATAAATGAGTTTGATTATGAGAAACCAGACGAGCAAAACTCAACAAGGATGAGAAAAGCATAAAAACAAAATACATACAGAAGCAAAATACATGAATAATAAGTATTAGAAATAAAGTAGGTGATGCTGATGGACTTTGTATTCAACACACACACACACACACAACTGAACAAAACTATTCACCGTCCTTGGCATGAACACACACACACACACACACACACACACACAAAGCCTGGAAATGGATGCCAGTGTAAAAGCATCTAAGCACCACTTCTATGTAAAATGAGACATTCATTTCATTTTGGTTAGCAGACAGAGACTCGACACACTGACCCAGTGATGAGCCCCCCCCAAAACACACACACACACACACACACACACACACACACACACACACACCCCCCTTCCACATTCAATTTCAGCTATTGTTGCTGTTTCTTTCTTAGGTGCCTGTGAATATTTTATTGACCCATTTCCTTGACTCACACACTGTCCTGTCTCACATTCAGCCGCTCCATCGTAACGCGACACCGCAGCAGGTTCTGTGTCAGCTAAGTGGGTCAGTAAAAAGGTTATTGGACTCGGTCTTGTATTTCACATTAAAGGAATAGTTCACCCAAAAATGAAAATTCTGTCGTCATCTACTCACCCTCATGCCAGTTGAAACACAGGTGAAGTTTGTCCATATAACACACAGGGAGGCTGCAGCACAACTCCATAGCAGCCTTCTCCAAAACAACTGAAGTCAGTGGGGACCAGTTCTTCAGAGCTCCAAAAAGACCTACAGTATATTTACACCATAATTTAGTGCAAATCTTAACTACAGCTGATTGATTTGCAACAAATAAAGGTGTGTAGGTCTTTCTATTCACAGTGTGATTGTTTGGCTGTTTTTGTTTTGGAACTAAAGAACCGGTCCCCATTGACTTCAGTTGTTTTGGAGAAGGCTGCTACCAAGTTGTGCTGCAGCCTCCCTGTGTGTTATATGGACTAACAAATTTCACCTGTGTTTCATTTGGCATGAGGGTGAGTAGATGATGACAGAATTTTTATTTTTGGGTGAACTATTCCTTTAATTGCAGGATTATTCATCCCTTGACGTGTAAAATTGTCTGACGTAAAGGTTTTATTCCTGTTGTTGGATCTGTCTTTGCTGTATTCGGTCGAGCCGTAAGCAGGTTTGGCCTTCCAGCGTTTTAGTGTTTTCTTCGTCTAGAGAGACCTGGCTGAGAAAGCTGGATCACGGTAAACATAAAAGTTGTAGACAAACGACCTGCAACAGTGTGCACAAGCAAAACATCTAAAAATGACTAAAAAAGGAAAGTGCAGAGTCAAACTTTGCTCTATAAGAATATGAAGAATTCTGTTGAGAAACGCTGCCTGAAGTTCAACCTTCAATATCTCTAAAATGTAGAGGATCCAGTCCTTTAAAGTGTTTTTAAACTAAGGACTTAATTACTTTCTGTTCAGACCCATTTCATATTAGAATATAGCAGCGACATGAGGCAGGGAACAGCGCGTTTCACCACCATATATTATCATACAGACCATAGTACCATAGTTTGTTTTCATTTTGCATCACCAGTCATCTTATAAGAGCAGGTGTCTATTATTTCAAATGGTAGATTTAATCATCCTTGACCCATTCTGCATTATGTAAAGATTATTTAATTAGCAGCAAGATGTTTAAAATGTGTTAAAAACTTGAATCTCAAACTAGAGCTGAACAATTAATGAAAAAAAAAATAAATTGCAATAGGAACTTCTGCAATTTCCAAATCTGAGGCTGCAATTAATTTCTTCAGAGAGAGTTTGGTCCAAACTGGATTTGTGAACAAGGAGTTTTAGAATCAAAACCTTTCATCAGACTCAAACTCAGTAAATCCTGCACACCTTTCTTTATACAATTTTAAAGCTCTAAAAAAATGTATGACAAGAAAAACGTAACTTAAATCGCAATTTGAATATTCTGTCAAATAATCGCAATTAGATTTTTGTCAATATCTTTCAGCCGTATCTCAAACAATGCATCTCAAATTTTATCGTGGATAACACAAAAAGACAAAGAGGATTTTCCACTGTGGCCTTTGGTTTTAAAAACCCTGAGACGGTGCCGTTACTGTACACTGTGACTCCCTAAAATAGACAAATTATAGCTCTAACTGTGGAACCGTTTCTGTCGACGGCTGGAAATGACCAATAGCTTACAGTGAAATGTTAAGATCTGTATCAGCTCCGCTTCTGCTGGTGCGGCGGTTGATTTTAATGTAACCATAACAAAGTGAAATTACCCTGTCGCTTGTGTTTACCGCAGCCCGGTGCAGACTGTATATCTGCCTGCAGATAAACAGGCCTTTAGCGCTCCGGCAGCCCGTCACACTCCCGCTCCGCCCAGCTCACAGCCCGCTATCTGCCACCCAGCATCTGAAGCTGTCGGCCGGCTCTCTCCGTTTAGTTCATGATGGATGGACTTTGGTTTCAAGCCGGTTCATCCCGTTAAGCTGAGAGGCGGTGTTCACCTCGCAGATATCTGGATATCTCAGAAAGCTGCGAAAATGACATTTCACATTTACATTTCAGGCATCAGGCTGAGCGACTTACAAAGACCGCAGCAGCAGAATAAGATAAAATTCCTAGATCAGCAGTATTACATGTTTTCCATAGTAAAGAGTGCAAGGGTTAGAGCTATATTGCTGTGACATTGGATGGAACAAAATATTCCTCTGACCCTAGAATGATAATGTGTTATAGAAAAGTGCGAGGGAAAGACATGAGAGCCACGGAGAAAATGGATTTTTTTTTCTCCCCAAGACAGAAAAATGAGCAATCCCAAGAAGTGTTAGTGAGATAATCATCTCCGCAGATGAAAGGGGAAATGAGAGTTTCAGATATAATAATTTTTCTTGTTCTCTAGGCCTTTGGGGTTAAATGGATTTTCCCACATTTTTTAAGATTATTCACTTCTTTTCTCAGGCTGAAATAAGTTACATGACACAAGATCTCATCTTGCACTCTTAAATTACTTGATCAAATGACCTCGTTTCTAAATGCATGTTCAATAAATGCTTATTATGCTGTACTAGAAAAATGGTTGGTGACCTAAACAAAATGCGATGTAGGATCCGGTCTACTTCAATTTAAATAAATTTTCCTTCTCATTTGAGGAACTGCAGATGAAGCACAGGAGGTGTTTAGAAAGAAAGATTTAAAGTAAAGAATTGTAGCCGCACTCCCATAGCTCTGATGCAGAATTATTTATTGGTAACACTTTAGATTAGGGAACACATATTAACTATTAACTATGGGTTTTCCCTCAATAGTTTAATAATTTCTCTCAATAATATGTGATACTAGCACCTTATAAGCCCCATACTGAGCAAAGCATACTAGAAGCCCAATTCATATGCAAAAACTTCTTTACTGACTGCTGTAAGCACTAATTAGGATACTTGAGGGAAAAGCTATAGTTAATGGGCTATACTTGTAGAAAACGATTCTGCATACGATGCAGAATAAGGTGCTAATAAGTGGTTTGTAATGACTAATAATGAACCAAAACACTACTAATATGCATGTTAATAAGCAACTTATTAATAGTTAATATGTGTTCCCTAATCTAAAGTGTTACCTATTTATTGTCTTAAAAAACCAACGTTTCGACAGCAACACGGTCTTCGTCAGAGTATTTTTTACTTTGAGTCTTTGTCCCTGTGGGCGAGCACCCTGCTAACACTGCTGTGCGTTTCAATCTATCTTCTAGAAAGAAAGATTTGTCATGGTGGAACATCTGCTTTTTGGTGGATGCTTTTATCCACAGTGCCGTGGAGCAGCATGACTGTATGTGTAGCATGTGTGGCCCCAGTGGGAATTGAACCCCCGCCCCGGCAGCGTCGGTGCCTCGCTCTGCCCGCCGAGCGACAGCAGGCCGCCGCCTGGGCAGGTCAGGTGTTTAGTTTCTCCTGCCGCTCGCTGTCCCTCTGCAGTAACGCTCTTGTTCTCCTGCAGGTTTCTGTGTTGTTAAGTTCCCTCGCAGACCGCAGTCAGGTAGGAGCTCTTTCCCACAATGCAGTGGGCCAACCTCCGCAAAATTTGTTAAGGTGCTTCTGCCAGCTGTATTTGATGGGAATTACTAAACAATGTAGACTAAGGTTGGGAATTGATAAGATTTTATCAAAGTCAATTCATCAACGATTCCTTCTTGAAGATTCGATTCCTTTACCGGTTGCATTATTTTATGTTTTCTCCCTTTGTACCACCCCAAAAATACTGAGTCTGTAACTGAATTGATTGAAATTCAGCTACCAATCCCAAATTAGAATGAATAGAAAGATTATTAATGTTTCTTACTATACTGTTTTATTATTGTGCCACTCACAATACCCTTGACTCAGTTCTTAGCGGCATGGGAGAAGTTGCCTTGTAACTGAAGTTCATCTCAGCATAGCGACAATGAGGACAAACTACAGGCTTTAATGATAAGCCTCACTTTCAAACAAACCCCGACTGAACCCACTGTGCTGTCTGAGCCTCACAGACCAGGGAGAATGGAGAGTTCGAAAATTCATTAGTGAATGAAAAATTGCACATTTTGTTCTATTTTAAAAAAAAGAGCAGGAAAAAACTGGGAATCGGTAACAGGAATCGATGGGCAAACGCGTTGAGCCGGTCGGTTCTGGAAACAGAACCGGTTCCTCAACAGAACCGTGTCTCTGTTCTCAACCCTAATGAGGAGTTCTTTCCAAAATGCTACATATCTGTTTTGGGATTAAAAAGAAGTTCCATCATTAATCTCTACAATAAAGAAACTCTGTAAAAGTGTTACTACTTTGTCAACCAGTGACTTACTATCCAAGTTACACACTGTCCTCTAAAAACAGATTTGTTTTAATTGACTTAATTTGTCATTATTTCATTGAATTCTGTACAAGTAGGTGTCGCTTTTTTCAAAGGGTGGACTTGACATTTTGGAACAAAACTCATAAGTTTTCAGAAAAGTTGACTTTATGCTCTATCTCCAAGTGAAGCTTGTATGTGCAAATGTATTTTAATTTAGTGTAATTGCTTATTGCGTCATCAATGGCAAGGACCTTGTCCCCGTTTAACATCAAATACAACGGAAACATGTTTTCCTGAGTAGAGTCTAGTGGCAGTGTGTTGTGGATTTTTGCTGAATATTATCAGTAGCACTGTGCTGAATTGGCATATTTGTCATAATTGCTGCAGTTTGTTCACAGTGTGTAAGTATGATATATACAAAATATTACTGCTGTCGGGTAAAAAACGCGTATAAGAAGTAGATGTTTATTTTTTCACTGACAATCATGTGTTTTCAGATTATGTAAGGTCACTCCTCACCACATAATTTACCAAAACACAGGATTTGACATTACAATCCTTTGTGCTATAATCCAGTGTGAGCATTTATACAGAAGTCCAGTTCAGATGTCAACAGAAATGATGACAGGCAACGGTGTCATAAATTTGTTGCCTTACTGATAAAAGTTGCCGTAAACCTAGCCCTAATCCACCGCACTTGTTTTACTTACCCTATAATATCCCTATGTTCCTATAGCCATATAATATCCATATGTTCCTATAGCTATATAATATCCATATGTTCCTATAGCCATATCATCTCCAACAGCTTGTGTGTTCAGATGCCCTTCTGCACACCACTGTTGTAAAGACGGTTACTGAAGCATTTGTGTCCTTTCTGTTAGCTTTGAACCAGTCTGCCCGTTCTCCTCTGACCTCTGACCTCTGACCTCTGTCATTAACAAGCTGTTTTCGCTCACTGGATGTTTTTTTTCTGGTTATCGCACCGTTCTCTGTAAACTCTAGAGACTGTAGTGTGAAAATCCCAGGAGGGCAGCAGCTGTTTCTGAGCTGCTGAACCAACAGCCAGACGCTCAAAGTCTCCCAGGTCTCACAGCTCATTCTAATGTTCGATCGATGTCTGTGTGCTTTACTGAGCTGTTTGGAGGAGCAGGCTAGTTGCCTCACATGAGCCTAATAAAGTGGCCGGTGAGTGTATGTTCCTATAGCCGCGTAATATCCCTACGTTCCTATAATATCTCTATGTTCCAATAATATCCCTATGTTCCTATAATATCCCTATGTTCCTATAATATCCCTATAATATCCCTATGTTCCTATAATATCCCTATAATATCCCTATGTTCCTATAATATCCCTATGTTCCTATAATATGTCTATGTTCCTATAATATCCCTATGTTCCTATAATATGTCTATGTTCCTATAATATCCCTATGTTCCTATAATATCCCTATAATATCCCTATGTTCCTATAATATGCCTATAATATCCCTATGTTCCTATAATGTGTCTATGTTCCTATAATGTGTCTATGTTCCTATAATATCCCTATGTTCCTATAATATGCCTATGTTCCTATAATATGTCTATGTTCCTATAATATCCCTATGTTCCTATAATATCCCTATAATATCCCTATGTTCCTATAATATCCCTATGTTCCTATAATATGTCTATGTTCCTATAATATCCCTATGTTCCTATAATATCCCTATAATATCCCTATGTTCCTATAATATCCCTATGTTCCTATAATATCCCTACGTTCCTATAATATCCCTATGTTACTATAATATCTCTATGTTCCAATAATATCCCTACGTTCCTATAATATCCCTACGTTCCTATAATGTGTCTACGTTCCTATAATATCTCTATGTTCCTATAATATTCCTACATTCCTATAATATCCCTACATTCCTATGATATCCCTATGTTCCTATAATATCCCTATGTTCCTATAATATCTCTATGTTCCTATGATATCTCTATGTTCCTATAATATCCCTACGTTCCTATAATATTCCTGCATTCCTATAATATCCCTACATTCCTATAATATCTCTACATTCCTATAATATCCCTATGTTCCTATAATATCTCTATGTTCCTATAATATCTCTATGTTCCTATAATATATCTATGTTCCGTGGCCCTACAGTTTCCCTCTGCCTGAGCGCTGACTGCCTGCTGAACACTTGCTCGACATTCAGACAGTTTTGACCCGGCAGCTGTGATCTGCTATCAGGCACGATCTGATGGGCCCGCCGCCATGTTTAGAATAAAGCGTTTGGCCCTACTTAACCCTCTTCTCCGCAGCAGTGACCACATGTTCCAATGTCAGAGTGAAAGATGGAGTGACTTTGTGCGGTGCGGCGTTCTCCCCCTGACCCGTTTGCTTTGTTAGCGCTGACCTGACCCAGATTGTGCAGAGAGGATGCGGTGCCTTTGGGCGTCCGCCGGTGTCAGGTGTTCTCATGTTCAGTCCGCTGTCGGTTCTTTAAAACAGAGCAGAGGCGAAACACATCCGTCCTTATTGGTGGCGTTTACTAAATAGTTGAACGTTAAAGCATCTTCACCGCAGTTGTACCGGCATAGTGTCGCTAATGCAAGGAGGATGCAGTCGATTCAGCGGTTGATTTTGTCGATCATCCCTTGTTCTTATGCCCTTTTTCTCTTTCCTTTCAAGTTCTCTAGCCTCTCTGTGATTTACTACAAAATAAAAGTCCTTGTACACTACCAGTCAAAAGTTTGGACACTCTACATTTTTCTTTATTTTTACCATTTTCCACATTTTAGAATAATAGTAAAGACATCAACACTATGCAGTGACCAAAAAAGTGTTAAACAAATCAAAACTATCTTATATTTTAGATTCTTTAAAGTAGCCGCCCTTTGCCTTGATGGAAAGGCAAAGGCTTTGGAAAGAAATTCATACATAGGATGAACTTCACTATTTATATTTGTCTAAGAAACTAATTTCAAGCATTTAAGCAGAAGCCTTTAGATCAAAATGGCTTTAAGAGAATGAAAAACACAGAACCAGACTTTTGACTGGTAGTGTATCTCAGCAGGTTTTTATTCTCCGTCCGTGAAAATTGATCCATACATTACTGCTTCCCTATTGTTCCTGTTCCTGTACAGTGTGTTCATGGCATTGTGCAGCTCCCCCTCAGGGTTAGAGTGTTATGTAAGCTGTTGGTTCGTCTCAGTGACTCACACACTGCACCCGTCCAGGCTCACAGCCACGAGACGGGAAGGATGGCTTCCTATTAAAATGAATTGGAATTTGAACGATGCCCCGTTTTATACCGGGGACGATGAATACAGGCAGTGTGAAGTTCTAAATATTGATTCAGTTGTATAATATTATGTGCATACACACACACACACACTCTCTCTCTCTCTCTCTCTCTCTCTCTCTCTCTCTCTCTCTCTCTCTCTCTCTCTCTCTCTCTCTCTCTCTCTCTCTCTCTCTCTCTCTCTCTCACACACACACTCACACACACACACACACACACACACACTCACTCACAAACACTCACACACTCCTCTCTCTCTCTCTCTCACTCACTCACACACACACACACACACTCTCTCACTCACAAACCCTCACACACTCCTCTCTCTCTCCTTCTCTCGCTCTCTCTCACTCACTCACTCACTCACTCACTCACTCACTCACTCACACACACACACACACTCGTGGTGGCAGTAGTGTTGAGGTTGTGAATGTAAATCTGTTAAGGCTCCACTGATATGGGTTTTTGAAGGCCAGTAGGTGATATTTTTGGATTGAAGCTGCTGATGGTTTTTGTAGTTTGCTTGTAGTTTTTTTTTTTTTTAAGTATTCAGTGTTTTCCCCCAGAACTGTATTCTTGTCAGGGGGGAAAAGCCTCTGAAACAACATTAAAACTCTCCATTGAGACCCAGAATAATAATAATAATAATAATAATAGTAATGATACTGCTGCTACTACTATTAGTACTACTGCTACTACTACTACTACTCAGGTTAAGGGCTTCTGATAGAAAACCAGTGGTGACCAATTCTACAAAAAATATACAAATAATCTATCAAATCGCATCATATTCATCAAATCAGAGGGGAACAACACTGACTGGCTGACTTCTTAATAAAAGGTCAGTATTGGCCTGAGATACCTGCACACTGATATATCTGTCTAAACCTGTGAATGTGAAACGGGGCGTAGCTGAAAAGAGCGTGGGTGTTCAGTAACTCTTCCCTGGATAAATAAAGGTTTCAAAAAACTGATCAAAGTCAGTGGGGAAACCAGGGGATTCTGTTTGAGAGTGTGTGTGTTTTTGCTTCAAGGCCTGAGCATTAAGGACAGCGTAAGACCCGCCGCTCCTAAATGTTAACAGATTGGACCTCCCGTCGGTGAGAGCATTAATTGCTCTCTGGTGACTGTATCCCAGCGTTTTGTCAAGGTTGAACCGGCGTTTCCTTATTCGCACGTCGCGGGCCGGGGCGCCGCCGGCTCCCTGCACCTGAACCCCCCCAGAGACCATCATTAGCCCGGTTAGTCCGCCTGCACACCGGGGCCAGGAGGCGGCTTTGTGCGAAGGGAAAAGACGCAAACAGCCGTCTGAAGGAATGCCTCGAAGGCCGAAGCTGAAAGGCGTTTACAGGCTGCTGATGCTGCTCTCACTGTTCCTCCAGTGTGTCATCGCTGAAGAAGAGATGAAACCACTGATTCTCAACCTTTTTCATATCAAGGACCCTAATTTAGTCCACATTAGGGCACACGGACCCCATTTGATGAGATTTTGCCTCTCAAACTCAAATCTGAGAATTTTTTTTTTGTTAGATATGATTTTGTCCAGAACTCCATGACTATCTGTATTGTAAGTAGAGAGATAAACAGTCATTCTTCTACATTCTCTAAGTGCGTTAACTTATTGTAAATGAAATAATAATATGTAAATTGTAAATTAAATATATCATATGTAAATGAATTAATGGTTTAAAAAATTCATAAATTTGCTGCGGACCCCCTGGAACCCTCTGAAGGACCCCTGGTGGTCCCCGGACCCCACGTTGAGAACCCCTGTTCTAAACGCTCAACACTACAGTTTACACTCAGCTGTCCTTCATAACTGTTAGTTACGGCCGACAAGCAGAATGCATTCTGGGTATGAGAGTGGGAAGTGTTCATTTGACCCATAAATCAAACAATTATCTACAAGAGCTTTTCAACAAGTGTGTGTGCAGAGTCAGATTTTGGATTGGAATGTTATAATAATAATAATTATAATATGTTTATTTATATAGCACCATTCATACATAGAAGTGCTTTACATAAAATAGATTGATTAAAACAGTAAATGGATTGTTAAAATATATCATAAACTGTATGACATATTTTGTATTACCTAAAAAACCTAATAAAAAAAGACTTTGAACAAAAACAGTAAATGGATTAAAAACAGTAAATGGATTAAAACCATACATTACATTAAAATTACATTAAAATTTCAAGGAAAATCAAAAATAGTCCAGCCATAGGAATGACTCTGTCAGTGACAACAACCGTTCTAAAATGATCAACTCATAAAATGACAAGACATTAACTAAATCTAAGTTAAAAAGATTTTGAGATTTTGAAGGAGTTTGCAAGGCAAAAAAAATGATCTTCCGATAAGAATTGAAATATTATGGACACTGTTTATTACTGTGCAACAATTGTTCAAACAGATGTGTGATTATGGGAGAATGAGATGCTGTAAATAGCAGTAATATTACGATTTTTATTTTTTTTCCCCCATTGATCCCTCAGCCCTAATGCCTGCTACAGTAATTATTCTGCACCAACATCAGGCATCAGTATGTCGTTTCCCTCCCCTGCCCTTAACGTCCAGTGATTAATATTTTGAGTCATTATTTTAGCTCTTTAATTTCCATCTGATGAAAGCACTTCCCTCCGGTTCCCTCAGAAGAAGTGACTGTTGTTTACCGCTCGCCCGGCTCCTCCCGCTCCCGGCCGGCCTCGGCAGACCCGCCTTCATACTCAAATCAAATCGTTAATTGCTCCATTACAGCTCCCATCTCATCACATTAAACTTTATTGGTGCAAAGCTATCCAAGGTGGTAATTGATACAGGCTGCTGAGCCTCGTTTGGCCGAGGACGGTGGAAGCTGGACGAACAACAGCCGGCTGTCCTGCAGGGAGAAACTTCACTGCTGCACATCTCTGTCTTCTGGATCTCTGTCTTCTGGATCTCTGTCTTCTGGATCTCTGTCTTCTAGATCTCTGTCTTCTGGATCTCTGTCTTCTGGATCTCTGTCTTCTGAATCTCTGTCTTCTGGATCTCTGTCTTCTAGATCTCTGTCTTCTGGATCTCTGTCTTCTGGATCTCTGTCTTCTAGATCTCTGTCTTCTGGATCTCTGTCTTCTGGATCTCTGTCTTCTGGATCTCTGTCTTCTGAATCTCTGTCTTCTGAATCTCTGTCTTCTGGATCTCTGTCTTCTGAATCTCTGTCTTCTGGATCTCTGTCTTCTGGATCTGTCTTCTGAATCTCTGTCTTCTGGATCTCTGTCTTCTGGATCTCTGTCTTCTGAATCTCTGTCTTCTGGATCTCTGTCTTCTGGATCTCTGTCTTCTGAATCTCTGTCTTCTGGATCTCTGTCTTCTGAATCTCTGTCTTCTGAATCTCTGTCTTCTGGATCTCTGTCTTCTGGATCTCTGTCTTCTGGATCTCTGTCTTCTGGATCTCTGTCTTCTGAATCTCTGTCTTCTGGATCTCTGTCTTCTGAATATCTGTCTTCTGGATCTCTGTCTTCTGAATCTCTGTCTTCTGGATCTCTGTCTTCTGGATCTCTGTCTTCTGGATCTCTGTCTTCTGAATCTCTGTCTTCTGGATCTCTGTCTTCTGGATCTCTGTCTTCTGGATCTCTGTCTTCTGGATCTCTGTCTTCTGAATCTCTGTCTTCTGGATCTCTGTCTTCTGGATCTCTGTCTTCTGGATCTCTGTCTTCTGGATCTCTGTCTTCTGAATCTCTGTCTTCTGGGATTTGAAGTAGAGCTGATCAGTTAATGGGGGGGAAAAAATGTAAATCGCAATATAAACTTCTGGAATTTCCAAACTGCAGAGGCTGCAATTAATTTCTTCAGAGACAGTTTGGTCCAAACTGGATTTGTGAACAAGGAGTTTTAATCTTTGGACCGTGAATCAAAACCTTTCATCAGACTCAAACTCAGTAAATCCTGCACACTCACATCTATTTTTGTTTTTTTTAACAAAATCACTAAATCACGACAGCTGCTCTGTGTTCTGCTGTTTAACAGATTACACTGACTGGCCTAAAGGGGGCGCTGTACTTAAAGGTCCATTTTTGAACTGATATCTCAGACACCGCTGGTCTGATTTTGATGAAACTTAAAGGGAGGATGCATCTTGTCACTGATTGGCCCAGAGGGACATGTTTACTGTTGCCTGGTTTATTCATTTGATCAGAACTGTTAAGAAGTGAAATCAATGATTTTTGATTGGCTTAGTTAACAGTCAGTTGTTATCCAGGTTAAAGACTTTTAAATATTAAATGAAGCATTTGGAAATGAACAAATGATTTGTAAGACTTGAATAAGCATTATGTTTTAATTGATTTATTAACATGCCATGAATTAATGATTAAATAATGTACACGATATCATTTACTATTAATTAGTAAACAATGTAGGAAATTAACCAATGAACAATTAGTTGTTACCATTAAATTATATTTATGAAATATTAAATAAGATAATTGTCTACATTTTACATTTTAGTACCTCAGGCATTTAGCTGACACTCTAATCCAGAACAGTTTACTTTAATGAGGTCCACAGTAGAATCAGCTTCAGTTCATAGATCATCCACATTACAGTAAGGAGGTCAAAGGTCAGAGGTCACAGCACCCAGACAGTAGACTGAATGATCATGTCAGATAGAGAAGTGCTGGGGGAAAAAAAAAGTAAGAAGTAAAAGCCAAAAGTGGAGGCAGACAGGATTTATGTTTTGGCCCAGGATTAGATTCTGGTGAATCCTCTGGCAGAAAAACCTCTTCCGCTTCATAATCATCTTCATTTTCCTGTGTGTGTGTGTGTGTGTGTGTGTGTGTGTGTGTGTGTGTGTGTGTGTGTGTGTGTGTGTGTGTGTGTGTGTGTGTGTGTGTGTGTGTGAAGCAGGTGTGTGCCACAGTGTGCCTGTATCAGAGATCATAGCGGTTCGGGAGCTGGAGGTGGAAAACAGCAGCAGGCCGAAAAATGACGGGAGGTGGCAGAAGATGCCTCAGAAAGCAGCAGAGGTCCACCAGCACGCATTCACAGGTACACACACACACACACACACACACACACACACACTCTGGAACAGCACACACACACTGTGCAACAGTACATACACACACTGCTGTACCAGTACACACACACTGGAACAGTACACACACACACTGGAACAGTACACACACACTCTGGAACAGTACACACACACTACTGGAACAATACACACACACACTCTGGAACAGTACACACATAACACACAAAATCTTAAATACATTATGAGTTTGAGAAATTCTAAGATGATTCTTCTATAAATTTATATAAGATATTAGACAGTAGTTTTCACATCCAGCAGCGGAAAACTAATATAAACTTTATTAGTTTTTACCCACCTAGATAAACATATTCAATATGTTAATATGTTTTAATATGTGACACCCCTGATAAAGTAATAATAACTGATTCATTATGTGGGAATTTATTACATTAACATTTTCAACCCATTTAGAGGGACACTTTAGTACATGTTGTCAAGTTATTTCATTATCTGCTCGTTATTATCAGTTGCTAAAGGCACTTTTAACAAAACAAGGTCTTCACAAAAGTGCTTTACTGAGCAACATGGACATGAATATGAATTAAAAACAAAGTGAACAAACAGATGTGTGTGTGTGTGTGTGTGTCTGTGTGTGTGTGTGTGTGTCCTCTCTGCAGTGTCGTATGTGGAGCGGACGCGGCAGCACCGCTGGCGGTGCAGTGACGTCACCTTCCATTGTCCAGAGGGGGCGCTGTGTCAGCGCTGGGTCAGCTGCATCAGAGAGCAGCTGGCAGCGCTGGGTACGAGTCTGCAGGAACAAACTCACCCCACACACACCTGACACGTGACACACCTGACACATCTCACACACGCCTGACACACCTGACACACCTGACACACCCCACACACACCTGACACACCTGACACACCTGACACACCCCACACACACCTGACACACCCCACACACACCTGACACATCTGACACACCTGACACACCTGACACATCTGACACACCTGACACACCTGACACATCTGACACACCTGACACACCTGACACATCATCTGACACATCCTCCGTCACATCTGACACATCATCCGACACATCCTCCGTCACATCCGACACATCATCCGACACATCATCCGACACATTCGACACATCATCCGACACATCCTCAGTCACATCCGACACATCATCCGACACATCCGACACATCATCCGACACATCCGACACATCATCCGACACATCCGACACATCATCCGACACATCATCCGACACATCCGACACATCATCCGACACATCCGACACATCATCCGACACATCCGACACATCATCTGACACATCATCTGACACATCCTCAGTCACATCCGACACATCATCCGACACATCCTCAGTCACATCCGACACATCATCCGACACATCCGACACATCATCCGACACATCCGACACATCATCCGACACATCCTCAGTCACATCCGACACATCATCCGACACATCCGACACATCATCCGACACATCCTCAGTCACATCCGACACATCATCCGACACATCATCCGACACATCCGACACATCATCCGACACATCATCCCCGACACATCATCCGACACATCCGACACATCATCCGACACATCCGACACATCATCCGACACATCCGACACATCCTCAGTCACATCCGACACATCATCCGACACATCCGACACATCCTCAGTCACATCCGACACATCATCCGACACATCATCTGACACATCCGACACATCCGACACATCCGACACATCCTCAGTCACATCCGACACATCATCCGACACATCATCCGACACATCCAACACATCATCCGACACATTCGACACATCATCCGACACATCCTCAGTCACATCCGACACATCATCCGACACATCATCCGACACATCATCCGACACATCCGACACATCATCCGACACATCCGACACATCCTTAGTCACATCCGACACATCATCCGACACATCATCCGACACATCATCCGACACATCCTGTCACATCCGACACATTATCTGACACATCCGACACATCCTCAGTCACATCCGACACATCATCCGACACATCCGACACATCATCCAACACATCCGACACATCCGACACATCCGACACATCTGACTCATCTGACACATCCGATCACCACCTGGTTTACAAAAGGTTTTCTGGTTAGCTGCCATGCTGATGCCATGTGTGGACTAAACAGTTTACTGTGGAGTGAATATAGTGCAAATACTATTACTATTTGTTATCTTAGATTCACAAATGTGAATAAAGTTTTGTGAAGTGAAAAAAAAAATCATACATTCTTACTTTTGATTGGTGGGAGCACATGTGGATTTCCCCCCCACTTCCCACAGAATAACAGAGCAAAAAAGATTCATGTCTCTGCATCAGTTTGTATTGACAGGATGAGGCAAATGTGAAAATGCAGATTTTGTAGTTGTGAGACACAACAATGTGCATTTGTGGAAATACATTTACAATTTTTGAATTTTGTTTGCTGTTTACAAATCTTCAATCACAAGTGTTTTTTTTTTTTCACTCCCAAACCTTATTCACATTTGTGAATCTTAGTATTTGCACAACATTCACTCCATAGTTTACCGTGGGTTACCTGGTGATCAGAGAATATCTCCATTTCAGAGAAAAGCCCACGTCTGCAAAACATCAGAAATGAACAAAATAATGTTCATTTTCTCAGGGTTATTTTCCACTTACTTTTGAAATGAGTCAGTGTGATTTTTAACAGGTTTCAAGTGACCATGGAAAAATTCAATGAAGGTTTCAGTTAAGTGTTTCTATCTCCAGCTGCAGTGATATGATCATATGTTCAGTGAACTGAGTCAGCGTTCAGTGTTAACATTACTGAGCCTGGCCAAGGTCAGTGTAATACTGCTGCCATAGAGCTGCTGCAAGTGATATTATATGGATGACATTATGTTCGTCATTAACATAGCCTCAGGAATTAGCCAGGACATCTGGTGAATGAGATAACTGATAATGACTATAATAATAATACATAATAATATAACTTCATTATGTTTTTTAAAATGGATTTGCAACGTGCTTTACAGGCAATAAAACAATAATAAATAAAAGCCAAAGAGATAAATAATAAGAAATGCGGGAAGTGAATTAAAAGAGGAGAATAAAACCGTGAGAATAAAAAAAGATTAAAACAAATGATGTAACAGTCTGTCTGTACGAATGTGTTTTAAGAGGCGATCCATCAAAGATGACACTGTACAGCTGTAAAATGCTGACTACTTCAAAAGGCTTCCCACAGACCCCCCCCCCCCAGCTGATTAAGGTCTATATTACTCTCTCTCTTCCTCCACCCCCCCCCCCCCCCCCCTCCCCCCTCCCCCTCCAGCCAGCAGACCCAAACACTTGCTGGTGTACATCAACCCGTACGGCGGCAAACAGCAAGGCAAGCGCATCTACGAGCAGAAAGTGGCTCCGCTGTTCGCTCGCGCCGGCGTCTCGGCGCACGTCATCGGTAAGTCTCCCGCATCGCCGGCTTCCTGTCCGCAGACTTCCTGTGCAATAACAATCTAAAATCAAAGGCTCTCTTGTCTGTCGCCATAGTTACGGAGTATGCTAACCATGCGAGGGACCACCTGAGGACGGAGGCGGAGCTGAAGAAGTACGACGGGTGAGTTTTAGTTTACATACGTTCTAACTGTTGGCGGTGTCGTCTGACGTGTGATGTCATTTGACCAGAACATAACATACAGCTAATGGACAAAATAAAGGAAACACCTGCCAGGTAAAGCTTCATTGCACCTTGGCTATATAGATTATACCTGAAACCACAACCTCTAAGCATGATGGGATGTTAATTGCTTCGTAATCTATGACGGCATATTAGGGCCATTGATGAAAAAAAAGTTACGCAACCGGGGGGAGGGGGGATAATACATTTCTGACTTTAATCTCAGAAATTCAGAGTTTTTTTCTCTGAATATTATACTATATCCACCCGACTGCAGTAAAAGAAGATTTGTTCTGCAGCTCTATTTGTTTTTAAAACTGGGGCAGGGATGTGATGTAACGGTGCTTCATGTTATTTAGGGTGATCTGTGTAGAAACCTGGATGTTTTAGGGGGAGGTCTGTGTGGTCCGATGACACAGATCAGACCTGCACCCACGTACACCTAAACCCACCTAGACTCGCCCTGACATCTCACCCAACGCCCTCTCACTCGCTCTCTGCGCTCATGCTAACCTTTCATTATAACCCTCTCGCTCCCTGCTGTGTGACCTTTGACCCCCTGCTGTGTGACCTTTGACCCCCTGCTCAGGGTGGTGTGCGTCGGCGGGGACGGCATGTTCAGCGAGATCGTCCACGGTCTGGTCTGGAGGACGCAGAGCGACGGCGGCGTGGATCACAACTGTCCGGACGAGACGCTGCTGCCCTGCTCGCTCCGCATCGGCATCATACCTGCAGGTCGGAGAAAACTCTTACCCACACTGCTTCTTATTCTACTTATGAATATTGCATTCTGGGGGGAAAAAAGCCAACGCATTTCCCCCTGAATTATTGAATTCCTTGGCAGGGTAGAAGCTGTGAAACAGGATTTAGACACACAAGCTGTCACTTCTCTGTCAGTGACGCTGAAATCTATCATTCATCTGAAGCAGAGAGCTACATTAAATTTACTGTTTGGGCATTTAGTCGACAAACGATAACTGTCAAATTTGTAGTGTGAGTGATGAATGAAAGGAAGATTTGAAACCAGTAATTTGACAATATATCACTCTCTTTAAATTCACATGCAGTTTCATCACACTGTTTTTCATTTCGCATTCATTTCCATCACCTTCAGTTAATTTTTGTTACTTCCGCTCTTCTGGGCCTTAAACTACAAATGGCAATTCTGTTGTTTAACAGATCTGTTTTGATCAAATCATCTTTTGATTTATTATATCACATTTATCACTCAATTCTTCTATTCACATGCATTTTTATCAGATCTAATTTATCATTTAACTTTTATTACTTCCACCCCTGAAATTCATATCCACTCATATACCCTGTGTGCTGGTACAGGCAACACACACACACACACACACACACACACACACACACACACATCTGTGGCCCCATTTCTTGGAGTTTGGGATGTTCTTGTTTTTGTCCTTGTTTTCGTCTGTATTTGTGTCCTTTGTTTTCTGTAAAGCACTTTGTGAGAATCCTGTTTGCTAAAAGCGCTCTATAAATAACCCTGGCTTGACTGTATATCGGGCGGTTTTACACACACACACGCACACACACCTACACACACACACACTCCAGTACAGAGTCATAGGGGAGACATAAATTTTCTCCACAGCAGAGCAGACGCAGTGAACCAATTTAATTAATTGCTGCTTTGATTGTTGGTGGGTGGCAGTGTGGGAGGAGTGGCACCGAGACACAGTCTAACACCACCATCACACTTAAAGAAGCATTATGTGTGTGTGTGTGTGTGTGTGTGTGTGTGTGTGTGTGTGTAGTGGGGCGTGTGGGGGGGGGGGGTTTGCTGGAAGTGAATCCCCGGGGGAAACTCCTCATCAGCTTCATGTCGTCCACAGCTGCTCTAGTTTAGTTGGGTGTAGCGCTGCAGATCGTTCCTGCGTTATCCGCTGGGGTGTAAACACATGAAGTATAATTCAAAAACTATGATATTCTCCAAATAAATGAAGGGTATTAAAGTGTGGGCCAGTCTGCTGTCTCCGGCCAGAAAACTACTACGGAGCAATGCGTCGGCCAATCAGATAACTTGCCGTTCAGTCGCGAGAGCCGCATCAAAGGAGCGAGCTGTTTCCAACGCAGCCGCAGAGACTTTCCCCTCTGAATCCTCTTCTTCTCCTGAAAACACATCCGCCCACTGACAGGAACCAGTGAAGAAGTGAAGACCTGCTGCTGCCAGATTTAGCTTAAAGTTTAGTTTAAAGTCCCCATCAATTGAACTCCCATTACTTTTACTTTCTGGAAAACAGTGTGTCTTTAATGGTGACATCATGCTGCACCAGGAGGCTTAAATATAAATTTATAACCAAGAAAACATCACAGATTTTAGAACAGTCCCGCCCCTCCGCCCCTCCCATCCAATAAAACTGCCTTTCTGTTCCTGACTGATCTCTCATTGGTTTAGACTTTTGAATGATCCCTCCCTGCGTTAAGTCCCGCCCTCAACATCCTGTTTAAACAGGAAATACATCAAATCAAGGCAGTAAAGATGCTGCTTCATGGGGTCTTGAAAACGCAGCTCGACTGAGCGAGAGATAGAAGCGTGCTGTGTGATGACGCGCTAACATGCGACCAAAATTGTAGTTTGTTAGACTTTGGCAATCAATAAAATACGATATCATAAAATAGAGTTAAAATTTTCATGAAAGATAACTTACATAACAGCATTGTGATTCAACTTAAAATCGAAGTTGATGGAAAGACAAAATTACTGCTATTAGCTGTGATGAGTGTGGATTGATCGGTGCCCAGCTCACATGGACTTACATGTCACTTAGTTACATGGGTGTACAACATAATAGTAACGGAAAGAAAAAGATTGGGAAAACTCAGGTATCACATAAACAAAATATTTAGCATTTTTTCTAGGGCTGAACGATTTTGAAAAAATATCTAATTGCGATTATTTTGACTGATATTGCAATTGCGATATGATTTGCGATATTAGAGGGAATGATAATTTCTACATCATTATTCTCATTTTCATTGAAAAACGTATTAAAATGATTATGGTGTGATTCTTGCGGGGATCTGTACCAAACAAAGATGTTTTCTTAAGTCTGTAGAACATGATGTGTAGGCAGGACATCTCTGCAGCACCACAATATTTCATTTAAAATGGTATTTTGACACATTTCGCCTTTAACAAATATTGCGCCTCCTGCGATTTGAAAATTTCAGTAGGCCATATTGCGATTTCGATAAAATTTCGATTAATTGTTCAGCCCTACTTTTTTCCCATGCTTTACAAATGAAGCGAGCAATATGGAATCTGCCCTTTCTAAAACATAGTTCAAGTTTTTCATAATCATCTAGCCAGAAGAAATTCATAAAGACGGAAGTCATTTTGCAATACAACACGTCTCTTAGATGAACATAAGCCGGACAATAGAACATAAAATGTGGACAGAAATGTCTGTAACAGGTCTGACTGGGCAGCAGACTGACAGACAGCTGCAGTCCACAGCAACATGTCTGTGAGCAGGCGGAGAGCGGTGCAGGTTCTTCCAGCAGAGTGACGCCTCTCACATGAGATACTGGAGCATGAACACACACTGAGCTGTGATTGGCTGTCTGTCACCGTCTGAGGCAGAAAACATGGCAGCGCCCCTCTAGAACAGAACCACGGTTTACAATGAAGGAAAAAACTGCCTGCTTCTACCCCTCTCTGCTTTGTTGTGTGTGTGTGTGTGTGTGTGTGTGTGTGAGGGGGGGGTTAACCAGAACAGAGCCCGGGCCGGAAAGTGAGTTTTGAAAGCTAGAAATCCGAGCAGCTGGCCCAGTTATCATTGAGTTTATTTATTTAGCCCTTTATCACACGCATGTCTGAGAGGAAATTTCACGCATGTCTCGGAGTCGTTTGCATTGTCAACAAGCCAATCAGATATCAAGATATATTATGGTCTGTTAGTGATATGAGGCAGGGAAAGTCAAACTTACTGCCCCTTTAATCTGTGATCAACACAGACTTCCACACAAGGATCCTGTGACTGGAACATTTTGGACCTGACCTGATCAGGCAGCTTTACTACATACATTTTCATGGCAACTTTAAATGTTTCATCACAAAAAAACATCCCAGCTGGCAGGAAAGGGGGTAAAAACCAATATTCACACAGACGCAATCAGCGCATACGCGTAATAAATCCCACACATGCGACATTTGCATCGCAACACAATGCATCTGCACAGGAAACAGACGCAGCTCAGGAGGCAGACGGCAGCTTTACGCGTCTCGGCTCGTCGTCTTGTGCTTTTTTTCTTTCTGTTTATTTTGAGGTGAGATATTTTCTACGCCGCCTGGAGTTTCTCAAATTAGTAATTTGCATTTCTTATTTGTTTCTTTTTATATCAGTGTGTTTTATCACTGTGGGTTTTTTTGTTGTTGCTGTGTTTCTATGTTTTATCACTGTGGGGTTTTTTTTGTTGCTGTGTTTCTATGTTTTATCACTGCATGGAAAAACAAACAAACGAACCTCTGGCTTGTCTCCTCCATCACTCTTCCAGTTTATTAACAGAAGGCGTCGTTGTTTTTCGTTTAGGTTCAACAGACTGCATCTGCTTCGCAACTGTAGGTGCCAACGACCCCGTGACCTCTGCCCTGCACATCATAGTGGGTGAGTCTCACACACACACACACACACACACACACACACACACACTTTAAACACTTGCTGATACGCTGTCCTTTAGAGATGGAAAAGCATAATGGCTCATGTGCAGATGGAATTAATATTACAGGACAACACAGCTGATGTCATCATTTACTTTGCATGCCACTGATTTCAATGAAATATAAATGAGATAAAAATTACACTGTTATTCCCCTAAATTAAAGAGCAGGAATTGTATTTTTAGTTACACTCTAATACACACAGTACATCTGCCTACTACTACTACTACTTTCTGAGATAAAAAAAAAAACAACAAAAAAAAAACTACACAAAAAATCAAAATGTGCAACTCACATGGAAGTTTCCTTGTTGAGGAGTATGAAAAGGAGGTATTTATAAAAAAATTTTAAAAAGTATATATTTGTGATTTGCATCAAACACAGATTGTTATAAAAAAAATAACATCTCACCTTTTTAAAGATATATTTATATAAAACAGCCAAGATGAACTTGAACAGTGGCAGTGAACTTGATGGAAACAAAATTTAAAAAAAATCTTTTTTGCCTATGTTGAAAATAAATGGGATTTTTTTGGTCGTTTTGTTCTTAAAATGGGTGAAATAATGTTAGAATAAATTACATATGACAAAGTTATTACACACTTTAACACATTACTGAATTTTAAAAAACTATTTTGCTAATCTGATAAAGAAATGCAGAACAGAGGAACCTGAAAGCAGAAGTAGTCAATATTAGTGTTGGAAGCGGTTAAAGGCGTTAACATCATTTTACTCTTCTATTCATTTTCACATTAGACTGAAAGGGGGCGGGGCCAGAATCCCTTATTTGGGCTGAAGTATGATGTCACACGTAAGAGGATGATAAAACTCGACAAGGAGGAAATCAGTTTAACAACATGCATAAATAAAATCTCCTTTGCTACAGCTTGGCGGATCTCTCTCTCTCTCTCTCTCTCTCTCTCTCTCTCTCTCTCACACACTCACACACTCACACACACACACACACACACACTGAATCCTGAATCCCTGGATCATCTCTGCCTTGTCTCGTCTCTCCAGGAGACTCCCAGGCGATGGATGTGTGCTCGGTTCACCACAACAACACCTTCCTGCGTTACTCCATCTCGCTGCTGGGATACGGTTTCTATGGCGACGTGCTGACTGACAGTGAGAGGAAGCGATGGATGGGCCCGGCCAGATACGACTTTTCAGGTAAATAAATGAACTGTCATTATCAGCACAGTTTACTTATGACCAAGTAAACGATGACAAAAAAGCGAGTCGAAACGTTGCAACTTGTTGGAGACTGTCTGTTGATTATTGATTATTATGATTATTTGGCTGATAAAACACTTCCAAAATTTTATATTGCGATACTGTCCCGGCAAACTATCGCAATATGCTATATTATCGCCGTTCGCGTGTTGTTGGTTTTTTTTAGGTTTTTTTTTTTTTAAGGTTTTTTTATTTAATTTTATTTCTTCTAAATTACATAGAATTTCTAGGCTATCGATGTTACTATTCAAGCATTCACTACCATTATAATTATTTTTGTTTTTTTACTGTCCTACCACTACTAGATTATAGGTTTATACATTTAAAAGCCTGCATTGCGCTATTCGATATCGCAATATTTCGTGAATATCGCAATATTTGATGATATCAAATATCGGCCCAAGCTTAGTGCTCAGCAGAATTACCTGCACAAATAAAGATTAAAGAACAGGCTACTCTGTGTGCTGACGCGCTGCGACCCCCCGCAGGTCTGAAGACGTTTCTGACCCATCACTACTATGAAGGGACGGTGTCCTACCTGCCGGCCCGCGGCGTGCTGGGAACCCCGAGGGACCGGACCAAGTGTAGAGCCGGGTAAGAGCTGCTGAACCAAACCCCCCTCAGCCTCGAGTATGCATACCTTCAGTTTTTCTTCCACTGCACAAGTGTATCGTGTCTGAATAAAAGCGATTCTGAGTTGGTACCGTACCATCAGGCCCAGCGCAGTACAGCACAGAGCTTGGAAGAACTCTTACATGATGTGACGATGTGTCGGTGTGTTGTCTTTTAAAATTTAAAATAACATAAGTCCATCTGAAACTTCCAGCTGCTTGATATGCCAGCACAACGGACAGCTGCATCTGGAAGAGAAAGCTGAGAAGTACAAGACGGACGAGGCGTCAGACAGCGGTGAGTTCTCCAGGTCTTCAGCCTCCCTGGACTCTCGCTCCCAAAGGCCTTTTTCTGTCCAGTGTTCCTCCAATCCCAGCTGCTTGTCTCGTTCAACAGAAAGTTACATTGTTGAGTTCTCTTTGGACTACATTTCCCATCAAACCTCCGAAGATTTCAACCACTCATGCATCTGTCACTCAGTCAAACTCTGCCAACGATGCTGTAGACACTCTCTTATCCATACAGCTGTTTTTTACAGAACTTTTCTTAAGGTGAGGTACCACAGGTGAATAAGACAAAAAAATTCCTTTCATCCTCTCAGAATGAAACTTTACATTATGAATAAGGTCACAAATACAACCACTTTTTGTATTATGACTTTTATATATTTTGTTATTACCATATGAAATTTGGACAATATTTCCTTTTAAAAATGTGCAGATTTATACATTAGTTAAAACCGTTTATGGCCGCTAAAGTTTTTCACTTTGTAAAAACGTGATGTCTATTAATGTGACAAATATTAAGATATAAATACATTTTCCTGTCATGAATAACATCTAAGAAAACACTTAATACAATGAATATCTTTTTTACAGATGATAAAATATGATATTATCTCAAAATTGACCAATTCAGCCAAACTCGCCCTTTTCACCTGTGGTGCCTCGCCTTGATAAAATTGCAAAGATATTAAATTTTTCATGATTTATGCTTAATGAACGTGGTGATGCTGAAGACTTTTCTCAAAGTAGCATGTTACAGGAAGGGTAGAGGGTCTTTAATAACTTTATTTGTATAAAGCACCTTTTAACAAGACTGTTTACAAAGTGCTTCACAGAATAAAAAGGCATAAAAACAAAGAAATAAAAGGAGTAAAACAATAAAAACAATAGTAAAAAGGACAACAAAGGATAAAATTTAAATACACAGAAGTAAAAGAAAAAAACACTAAATACATGTAAACCAGTTTACCACCACCTAATTAAAAGCAATGGTAAAAAGATGTGTTTTAAGATGCTTCTTGAAAGTGCTGAGTGTATCAGTGGCTCTTAACTTACCTGTGAGGGAGTTCCACAGTTTAGGTCCAAGGTAGCTAAATGCTGACTCACCACTCTTAAGCCTAATTTTAGGGATGGTCAGCATCCTGTTCCTATTGGATGATCTAAGTGATCTACATGGTGCATATCTCACTATCATATCGCTAAGGTAGGGTGGGGCGAGACCATGACGACATTTAAAAACGAATAAGAATCTGGAAGATACAGGTAGCCAATGAAGAGATTTAATAACGGGTGTAATGCGGTCTCTCAGTCTAGTGCGTGCTATTATTCTGGCAGCGGCATTCTGAACTCTTTGAAGAGCAGTAATTGAGTTCTTGGGTAATCCCAGAACTAATCTTTGTGAAGAAGCCGCACACCGCCCGGCGTGACGAAGGTTTAGCGGACGGACACGCAAACCTCTGACCGGTGCTCCGTCTTTCTCTCAGAGAGCGACGGCGACTGGAGGACGCTCCGGGGGAAGTTCCTGGCTATCAATGCTGCCAGTATGAGCTGCGCTTGTCCTCGCAGCCCCAAAGGTCTTTCCCCCGCCGCTCACCTGGCGGACGGCACCACCGACCTCATCCTGGTCCGCAAGTGCTCCCGCCTCGACTTCCTCAGACACCTGCTCCGCCACACCAGCAAAGACGACCAGGTACCCCTACATTTTATTTATTTATTTATTTATTTATTTATTTATTATCCAAGCTTGTAGGTGAATGGTATGAATGTTCTGAAACCAGACAGTGTGAAGAGATGGCAGAACACAAACTGTTACCAGGATCATTAAAATTAACTTAATGTAAAAAAATAAAAAAAACTCATTCCAAGCTCATTCCACTAACTGGCATGCTTGGAATGTGTTTTTGCACATTGGACTTGTTTCGTCTCTCACCTTGTTCCTCTGAACTACACTCCTCCTACACAGCTCCGTCTCACACACAGACCCGTCTGATTTGAAGCGGTCCAACGCTTTTTTCCTTTTGCTTCCTCCCTGGAGTCATGGCTGTACAATGTGTGCCAATACACATACACATAAACACATTTTTAAGAACATAAAGAAATTTTGAGTCCAACCTACTGTCTACTGTTTTGTACTAACCCTCCTGCAACATGGTGGCGTGTCCCTCGTAACTATTCGTAGCCACTTTCCAAATATTCAGCCCTCTATTAAGGTCGTTCCCTGAAGAAGAGATTGACCCTCTTTTGGGGGGGGGCAGTACTGATACTTCAAATTTTGATACCTATTTTTATTTTTTCTATACTTGTCTTTGTTGAGTGAAGGTATGTGTCAACAGAGTAAATACTTTTTTGTTAGAAAAGTAGATAACGTGCAAATGTTCTAACTGGAATCAGACCGTGCTCCTTTGATTTCTTCAGTAAAATGTCGTTAGACAAGAGGAAAATCTGAGTTCTTATTGTATGAATCCAACACTGAATCTTTGATACCTTTTTGATGTCTTCAAATCGACGCAAATAACCAAAAGAATTGGTATGATAACAGTGACGAAGAATTGCTTTTCATAAATCGAGCTTCCCTCTGGCACGCATCATATTTCACTCTGTTCCCCTGCATGCCCGTCACATCTCCGCACTTCCTTCACCGTCCTCTTCCTCCTCCTCCTTCGCTCTCCGACCAGTTCGACCTGACCTTCGTGGAGGTGCACCGGGTGCGGCGCTTCCGCTTCACGCCGCGCCACTGCCAGAGCGACTCGGACCTGCGGCTGGACCTGCAGGAGAACGGCAAGCGGCTCTTCAGCCAGATCTGCCGCGACCACCCGGCCTGCGGCTGCACGCCCGCCTACAGCAGCTGGAACTGCGACGGCGAGATCCTGACCCACACAGCCATCGAAGTCGGGTAGGTAGTGCGGAAGAAGAATGACAGTTTATTCAATCTGCAGGTTGGGAGCCAAGGAACTCAAAATCCGGCCTTATAGCGTTGAATATTCATGATTATGTTAATACAGATAGAATATAATAAAGCTGTTGGTCAAAACAAGAACAAGACTGAACAACCAATGATAATTATAGTTGTAGCACTTTAAGGAGATGAAGAAGAGATGACCACCTTCTTCTACAACAGTGATTCTCAACCTTTTTCATATCAAGGACCCTAATTTAGTCCACATTAGAGCAACGGACCCCCACTTGATGAGATTTTGTCTCTCAAACCCAAATCTGATAATATTTTTATTGTTAGATATGATTTTGTCCAGAATTCCATGACTATCTGTATTGTAGATAGAGAAATAACAGTGACACTATGACTAAAATAGTCATTCTTCTACATTCTCTAACTGTGTTAACTTCTTGTAAATGAAATAATGAAGTTTAACAATTCAGCAATTTTCTGGGGACCCCCTGGAACCCTGTCAAGGACCCCTGGTGGTCCCCGGACCCCACGTTGAGAACCACTGTTCTACAAGACATGTTATTATTTTGTCAATGTTTTCTATGAAATTTGGGCATTTACACATTCCAGGCTCACAGTTCAGTGAGAAACAGACAAGATGTTACTTTAGAGGTTAATCTTATAATGGTGAAGCAGATTCAGTATTCTGGAGTTTTAGGCACTTAAGGTGTAAATATGGGTCAAAAGTTACATATTAAGTGAGCAAATAGGAGGTACTTTTCCATTTCTTCCTCAACAGTAGCGATGAGTCGAACTTTGCGCGTTTTCAAGTCTAAAGTCCATTCACTTTGGTCCGAATTTGTTATTTTCGTGCATTTCGTCACATGAGAGCCGTCAGTTCCTTCATTGGTTGGAAATTCGGTACTTGGACTTCCTGGGTGAACAAACATGGAGCGTCAACATAAGCTTTGTTTGTTCGTCCTCTCAGCTTTTATTTCTTGCACTTATATCATGTGATGTGATCATTCTAAAGTCATGGGAATATTTTATTAGATCTGCTGTCAGGGTGCTGTGACTTTGACCCTTGACCCTCTTACTATTTATTGGTTGTTTGTAATATCAGTGATCTGGGAATTGAAGCTTATTCTACTGTAAGTCAGTCTGGATACGAGTCTAACCCTAACCCTAAATGCCTAAAATTAAAATGTACATTATACAACAGTTAGTTCCGGTCGAGCAATTTGATTGGACAAGAGGCATTCCATGAGTGCTGATATACAGTATAACAGTACTGGGACGCTGTACTGTATGTATCACTCCGCTTCACAGCTGTTCTAATGTAACCTTGATCAGGTGCGTTCACACATAGAGATTTTCTGTGTGGAGAAAGCTCTGCCTGGAGCTTCTTGTGAGGAGAAATAAAAAGCGGATCACGACAACGTCATCTGACGTTAGCTGAGTAGCTGCTAGCTAACCAGCTGGTTAGCACTTCTAGCAGACAATACAGTGTTGTGCAACAAACAAATGCTTACCAGATGTTCCCAGTACACGTCCACACAAAACTCTAACTTCATTCACACCTAGTAGCGACAACGCAAATATGGATACATTTGACTTTAATTCCCTCAGCCCTATCCCAACTTACCTTCTGACAGCCTTGACCGCAAGCTTGCTCTAACCTTAACCTCAGTGACCTCATGCCTCAACCCGACCACCTCATCTGCCCTGGAACCACTCGACCGCAAGCAACCCTAACCCTAACCTCAACCATACGAGCTCCTTGCCTAAACACATAGGGATGAGGGAACATAGGGATGAGGGAACATAGGGCTGAGGGAACATAGGGATGAGGGAACATAGGGATGAGGGAACATAGGGCTGAGGGAACATAGGGATGAGGGAACATAGGGCTGAGGGAACATAGGGATGAGGGAACATAGGGCTGAGGGAACATAGGGATGAGGGAACATAGGGCTGAGGGAACATAGGGCTGAGGGAACATAGGGATGAGGGAACATAGGGATGACCCCCCTCAAAGTAGCTAGCTAGCTTGCAGTCGGGAAACAGTTTACCTGTTGCTTGGCAACACTTGGTAGTGGAATCCTGAGGGAACTGTTTTTGTTGGCGGAGACAAATAACAGACAAAAATAATCTGTTGTCTCAAATAACCATTACTTGATGAATAGCTTTGTTTATACAACTGTTGTATAAAAGCAACATCACACTCGAGGTCGTGCTGCTGTACTGTATATCAGCACGGCTGTGACTCGGCCGCAGGCTTCGTCCCATATTGCTTAATTAGCTTTGGATATTTTAACCCAGCTTGAATTCGTCTTTAAAAAGAGTCTCCTTTGTTTTTTTATTTTCCCAGAGTGCACTGCCAGTTGATCAAGCTGTTTGCACGAGGGATTGAAGAGCCGGCGGTGTTTGAGGATCTCACCAACCCATGTGCAATATAGACCCCGACCCCCCCCCACCCCCTGTCAGACACTGGAACCGTCTCACTGCATTTCCAAAGTCACCAGGAGACTCGACGTGACCTTGTGACTCGGGTCAGGATCGTGTCCCATACAGAAGACATGGGAGTTGAACAGTAACAGTATGCAGAGGAAAAGCTCTCCTTCCTTTTACTGACGCAACTTTTCTGTTTTGTGCCGAAGAGTTGGGTTTTGTTTAGACTGCTGCAGCTGATGTTTGGTTTGGTTGGTGAGGTTGAATGGCTGCCTGGTGTCTGGTATCCCACTTATTTTCAATACTGAATTAACAATTAAAACAAGCAAATAAAAAGTGTAGGACTTGCACTCAGTGAATCCACAGATGTGGAACTTTATTTATGTAAAGGCTGGCTGTTGATTTGCAGCTCCGCAGGTCGAGTAAAGCCAAACCTGCCTAGTTATGAAGAATATTGTGAATGCTGCTGAACAGGTTTGGGTCAGATAGGATTTGCAAATAATTCTGAGCGTTTGTTTTTAATCTGCTTGGGTACCAGGTGGGTGGAGTTAGGACAACACAGTGAGTACCTGAAAGTTGAGGCTATTTGTTTTGTTTTGTTTTTTTGACTGGCAGCTTATATGACACTATGTGATTTGCCCTGATGCAGTAAACTCCACCCATGTGGTACTCCAACTAGGGTAAAACAAACACTAAATTGTATTAAATACTATTTCACCAAGGTCTGGTGCTGAAAGCAGTAATAGTCTTCCCACTTCCTTATTGCTTTTTTGTTATAAGTAAATCCTGTTACAGTTGAGGTGTGTAGCTTGTTAGTATTTACAGACATTTTAGCAGTTTAGCATGATAAGACTGAGCAGCTGTTCAGGTGATGCAGCACGCAGGTTTCAGGGAAACAAAAGGTTTGTAAGTTTGTCGCTTTGACAGTCATCGTTCAGAGTCCAATTCTGAAAAATCAGATTTCACTGGTTAAATATTTAAGAACCCAACAGCTTCTGTGGATGGAAAGTTGAATGCAACGTGGCCACAGTTGCCTTTGATCATTGCCCAAAAAGTTGCCCTGTGTATCACTGCCTGTAGACAAGAATAGGAGTATTTTATTTATTTAGTATAGTAGATGAGTAGATTTTAATAAATGTCATTAAAGGAATGTTGCTAGTTTCTTTGCACTTTTGTTAGAGAAATGTAGATTTTTTTTATTGCATGCATTTGAAATGATCTGTTACATGTTTTAATGCACAAAACCAAACCTCTGATAAAGGGATACCAGACACCTGCCAATCATTCCATGGTCATGTGACCACAGCGGGGTCAGGGGTCACTTCACTTTCAGTTCAGTAACTCGAGCTCATTGTTCCTCTATGGAGAAGTCATTTCAGATTGTGTCTTATGAAGGTGGATGACGGCCTCACTCAGGTCAAAACACACTTCCTGTATTGAAACCTGATCTGATGCTGCCAGTCGTCCCAGAGGAGATTCACAGTGAAAGACCAGTACAGAGAATGGGACGTCTCACACACAACAAATTCACCAGTCAAATATCCTGAAAAGAGGAAATAAAAATACATTTGGCACCATTCTAAACAATGAGTCACATGTTGGCATTGCTTGCTGCAGCAGTTTTACTGACAGTTAAACTGACTGAAGTGACCGAACTGGAAGTGAATCAGCCCAGCTGCAGGGTGCAGATGGGTGGGAGCAGTGGCACGTGTTAATCAACAAGAAGATGTATGGTCGTACTTTATTTGGACAGTCCAATGTTGATACTCAACTTCCTATCAAGCGACTAAAATGTGTCACTAAAACGTCTGCAGAGTGTCAAGTGAAGCTCATAATTTAGTGAAAAGTCTCTCTAGATATTCAGTGTGTTTGGGGTTACAGTCTGTAGAGATGCAGCGAATAGGCAAGTGACTCTTTGTGGAAGATCGACTCCCTGTCACCTGATAGTTTAACATCAACATTGGTCTAACCAAAGTAAACCAGCTGTGTGCAGCAGGGCAGACTGACAGGTGGAAACGTAACCAGCCAGTCTCGCTCTGGTTTTGCTGCAATATCATTCCATAGCGATGTTTTTATGTCTGAAGTAGCTGTCAAGAAGAAAAATAATAATAGCGGGGCAACGATTTACTTTTCCATGGCCTTATTTATGCATGTGAACCCGTGTATCGACCTGTGGAAAAGTCATGCAAGTACACAATAATACTGTGTTACGGATATTTCCATTAAAGAGGAACTAAACCCCAAATCCAAATCTGTGTAAAGCCTGACATCTAATGGTAAAAAGCATGCTACTGAAATTGCCATCTGCTATTGGCTGATGTTGGGTGCCAGGTGATGTCACCTTCTATGGAGCACAACAGGTTGTGATGTCAGGCTTTACACAGATTTGGGTTTGGTGTTAAGTTACTCTTTAATTGTTAACATAATGTACTTATATGGGTGTGACAACTGTGTTTTTACTTTTCTGTTGTGTTGTTACGCCCTTTTTAAAGTGCATTATGTATTCGCTTCACACAGCATTAGTGTGAACCTACAGTCGTTTTTCCAGAGGTTAACACTGTAAAAAAAACATCCATGTTAACAAGTCATTTAGTCTCATATTCAGCCATCACACATTATTTCTCTTAAAACGAGAAAAAGTCAATGAGGTGAGATAATGCAGTTTCACTTTCACTCACAGAAAATGACACTTGATTCTACAAAATTCTTGAAACAAGTTGATTTGCATTGGAAACAAGTGAAATTATCAAGCCCCACCGGAAGAATTTTACAGCATTTTACGGCAGAAAATGACGACTTTAGGACTCGATAATAGACTAAATGACTTGTTAAGGAGACTTTTTGCGGTGAGCACACTGGAGTGAGGCCGCGGTGAAGGAAGCTGTTACCACGTAGTGTTGTGTTGTGTGTTTGTTGCACTAGCGTTGCTCTGCATCGCTTTCGGTCCAAACCTGTAACTCACTGACCAGACTAAAGCCAGAGTTTCCCTCAGTGTCGTCAGCTGGTCTTCACACACAGGAGGGAGCGGTAGCAGCTACACCAAATACCTGAGATCTGGATCTGATGCTGTTGCTGTGGCTCTGTGCTGATGTCCGAGTGCTGTACCTGTCTGTCTGCCTGTCTGTCTAACAAGTAAACTATAGCAGGTAGGCCAGCCAGGTAGCATTACACGCCAAGACCCTATATATTGTGTGGCACCAGTATACAATCATTCAGAGTATGAATGTATGAATATAACTGTGTAGAAGCGTTTCTGCTGGTTTTAATGTTGATCTATGAAGAACGAAGGAGCAGAGAAACAGACCTGATAAAGAGAAGCATGATCTGTGCAGAGGTCGGCTGATTATGGATGTTTAAAGGCTGATACCGGTATTTATTTAGGAGAGAATTAAACTGTATTTAATTAGATTTAGCCAGTGCTAATTAATGAAATGTATTTGTGTTTTAATACTGTCATAGGCTTACGGCAGCGCTGACTGAAATGTAAAACATCCTAGTTGAAGAATGTGTGCTAAGTAAAGCCAAAATTAGGCCAAAATAATACCGATTATAATTGAATAGCTAGAATTACTAATAGACTTACCAGAATCATGATAGAATATTTGTAGTATTGTGAGAGATCAAGACGAACCTGCAGAGTGAAGGATTCTGTTTCTTCCAGTTTAAACCTCTGATACTGCAAACCCACTCCTGCTAACAGTGAATATTATTATTATTTTCAACACCATAGTAATCTGCCATAATCTGCACTCACATCCGCAGTTACAGATCATGAAAACTAACCGGTCTAACCAATAAATCGGTCGACTTCTAGTTCTTTATTTAAGCTGTAATTTATCTTTACCTCTCTGCTGGAGCTGTACAACAGTTTAAATCAAGCGACAACAACAATTCAACAACAGACAATCAACAATTAGAAAATATTCAAATGAGCAAATCACTGCTTTATTGGGCAAAACAGGGATGGCAGTTTATTTGTGCCATTTAAAAGAGGCATAGATGTTTTCACTGCAGCTTATAAATTTAAATGGTGTTGCAAGTGATTTAACACTGAATATGTAGTGGACAGTATTAGCGGCCTTAGACAAAATCTGACACCCATCTTGTCACAGTTTATAGTAAGAAGATCCAGTCCGGCTCATTGTGTTCAGAAAAGTGCAGTTGAGGGGTTTCATTTCAAAATGCTGTAGATCCATTTTGGAAAACTGTCCTGAACAGCAACAGATTACAGTTTTGTAAGCAGAAGACTTCAGCAGTAACTCTTAATGTCCTTTTTACTTTCATGCCAGCAATCTTCCTGTAAGAGGAGTCAGTTTATTTTGTGGAATGCAATTTCAAAACCCAACATCATCACGTCACGATGCATGTTGGGACATAAACGTGTCTCTGGAACAGCGTAGCTTCTCTAAGACTGAAGGGAACCGACAGTCTGAACCTTGTAGCAAAAACTCTCAAGTAACGCTTTAAAGCCAACATTTTAATCCAAATCTTATAAATCCAGAGCATCCAGTCTGTTAAATTTTTGTCATTTTGTCACTCGAGGACTTAGCTACCTACTATCCTTTTAAAAATTGTTTGTTTTCATTTTGTTGTCATTTTGTAAGAGTCTGTGTCACTTTTTTTCAGGATATCTCATTAAGAAATGAAACTCTTGAAGGAAAAATCCACCCTGTGAAGTCTTATAATTTACTGTTCTGGTGAACCCAGTTTCCCTCAACCTGCTTCTACTGCAGTTAGTGATTTCCTACATTTCCCAGAATGCCTTTCAACAACCCCCCTGAGAAGGGGTGTGAACTTGTTGCTTTCAATCAAAGGTGGGCGTACGGGCAGATAAATTTAGCTGGCTGGCTAACTGGTTCATTGCATTGCATTCTGGTCTCTCTCCTGCTCCTGTGGTGGAGAAACTGGTCTCTCTCCTCTTCTCTGATGGATTTCTCCCTGTATGATTGTTGAACGTCTCTTGGTGCAAAATGGCGGCTCTAGAAAGAAGCCCTCGCTCTTTGATTCTGAGGGACTGACACCAAAACCTGACGTTTACCGCTGATGTTTTACATCCTGAAACATTTTCTCATATCAAACTCCACTGTAGCTGCTGGAAACATCTGGACAATTGGCCAGGTGTGCACAAAGACGAAAAATACAACAAACTACTAAATGGACCCAGGAATGCAAAGTACATCACCAATAGCTGTTTTTTAAACCGTGTTAAAGAGTTTTAGGGTGGATTTTTCCTTGAAGTATTCAATCTGACCAGCAGTCCAGAGTCTTTGCCTGTAAATCAGGCCGATCCCTGTCTATCAATCACTTCTGAGCTGCTTTTCAATGCAATCTTTTGTCTTTGTGGGATACAGTGCATGATAACATTTGAGCAGTTCTGACACCAGTATCAGATCAGATGCTAAGAGAGTCCTCTGCCTCCCTGCTGGCTCCGGTCCAGCGTGTGTGTCAGGAGACTGGAGGTTTCTGTCGTTTCATCAGCAAACGGTGCGATCGAACTTTCATTCCTTCTGGTTTGTTTCTGTAACGTTTGTCTGTCTGTGTACTCAATATCCCAAAAATAAATTACAGAAATTATAAATGGGCATTACAGGAATCAATTTATTCTTTCTGTTTTCTATGGATTCTTTTCTTTCATTAAAGATGGAGGGTCTTTCACATTATGAAAAACAAACTGGACCGCAGTTCATTCTGGATTGGGATTGATTCGCTGAGAGCCAGTCACTTCCTGGTTCTCTGGAAAAAGACTTTACAGAATACTACATCATTTTGTCAAGTAGAAAATTAAGCTGCCTACTATCCTATAAAAAAACAGTACCACACTTTGGTTTTATTTTGTGCTATTTTAAATAATTTTCATGTGTCTCTTTCTCCAAATGCTGAGCACATACTGTAAGAGGAAACTTGATTGATGCCTGTGGGGACATTGGGCCGTTGCAGCTGCAAATGTTAATAGGATGCAGCAAAGAAAAACAGAATATAAACAAGAAAATAATAAATGGACAATATGGACACACATTTGGTTGAGAGAATGACAAAAGTATGGATTGCAGCTTTGAGATGCTGTGCAAAGTAGCAGCAGCAGGAGAACTTATCGGGACAAAAAGAATGTAAAATCTGTACGGTACCAAATATATTCAAATATAACAGTAACAATATGTTTCTCACTTTAGGAATGACAAAGCTGCCATGCCTCTGGCTGGTTGTGAGGATGAGAGTCAGCTCAGCTATAGAAATACGTTGTGTTTTACGAGGCAGCAGCTTCTTCCCAATGGAGACATACAGTAAGTTCAATAGAAAACCTCTCAGGTGAAAGAAGTTCTGTGTGCCCGTTACTTTTAGGCTTTGGGAGGCTGTCTGCTGTCCATGAAGTCTCAAGCTGGTAAACTACCAGTCAAAAGTTTGGACACACCACATTTTTCGTTATTTTGACTATTTTCCACATTTTAGAATAACAGTAAAGACATCAAAACTATGAAATAACACAAATGGAATTATGCAGCGACCAAAAAATTGTTTCATCAAAACTATCTTATATTTTAGATTCTTTAAAGTAGCCGCCCTTTGCCTTGATGGAAAGGCAAAGGCTTTGGAAAGAAATTCATACATAGGATCAACTTCACTATTTATATTTGTCTCAGAACTCATTTCAAGCATTTCAGCAGAAGCCTTTAGATCAAAACGGCTTTAAGAGAATGAAAAACATAGAGCATTCAATCAGGTGTGTCCAGACTGTTGACTGGTAGTGTAACTATTTGAAAACTGAAATTGAACTGTTTGAAAACTGAACTTCAATACCCAGAAATCCTGTAAGGTGACGTCAGTAAATCGCCGCAGCCCCGGCCGGTCTGATCTGTAGCGTCTTCTCTGCTGCAGACACACTAACTGGTTTAGAAGACGACTGCAGTAAAATCTGAACTGCAGCAACTTTAAGAGTGTAGAGCTTCTGTGTGTGCTGCTTTAATACGATCAGAAGCGGGAACTCTATCTGAAAATACTCCCAACCAATGGCCAACAAGGGACAACACTGACATCCTTGCTAGAGACACTCTGACAGTCTTCCTGCCTCTCTACTCCAGCATCCAACATCTGTAATCCCCTCCGGCCCCGATGAACCTCCCACTACAGCTGGACTGGATTCTCCCATCCATCCCTAAGATGCCGGAGCTCAGCAGAAACACTCCCAGTTAAAGGAATAGCTCACCCAAAAATCATCTACTCACCCTCATGCCAGTTGAAACACAGGTGAAGTTTGTCCATATAACACACAGGGAGGCTGCAGCACAACTCCATAGCAGCCTTCTCCAAAACAACTGAAGTCAGTGGGGACCAGTTCTCCAAAACAACTGAAGTCAGTGGGGACCAGTTCTTCAGAGTTCCTAAAAGACTTACAGTATATTTACACCATAATTTAGTGCAAATCTTAACTACAGCTGATCGATTTGCAACAAATAATGGTGTATAGGTCTTTCTATTCAGTGTGATTGTTTGGCTGTTTTTGTTTTGGAACTCTAAAGAACTGGTCCCCATTGACTTCAGTTGTTTTGGCTACTCTACTACTGAAATTTGACAAAATTTTCATTTTTGGGTGAACTATTCCTTTAATCTGCCAGCACAACACCAGGCACCCGGCCCCGACTCCTGAAGTCGGAGTCGACGGCATGGTGTGATGCCAGGCAGCCAGCCGGGCCCGTCCCGTCCCGTCTGAACCGGGAGGCGCTCATGCCCTCGCTGCTGTGCTTTCTTTAAGCTGCAGGGGGTTTTCAGGCGTTGATGCCTCCCCGCTTTCTAGTGTGGGAGAACAAAAGTTGCTGACGGCAGCAGAGGCAAAATGCTCCCCGATGGTTTCAGTGTGTTTTGTTTCTGTCAAAGGGGCCATTTTTCCAGAAGGAGAGGAGGGAGGTAGGAGAGGAGGGGGTGAGGGGGGGGGTTCTGCGGTCGCCCCCTGCGGAGTCAAGGGATGTGTGTTTTTCGTGTGATGTCGATTCAGCGCTGCTGTTAGCGCAGTGTAAACCCCAGCCGCAGCATGGCGGTGCTTTATGGCTTAATGAGGCATGCTGCTGCACCGGTCAACATGCAGAGTGAAGTTCAGAGTTTTGGCTCTGTGTGTTTTCCCTCATTAGGTCGCAGCTCAACTTCTCCCATGACATCACCGTTACACCGGTTCCTAAAGGCCCTGACACACCAAACCGACGTCAAAGAACCAGCGGCGACGAAGGCCGACTGTTGCGTCGCCTCACCTCACCTGCGTCTGGTCCAAAAAGTTGCACTTGAACACACCGCAAAGACTACAGCCGACGGCCAACTACCACGTACGTTCTGCGCCTGCGTGAGGGGAAATAACTCTCCATACCATATGTCTGATAAGAAGTTGCAAATGGCACTGGCGTTGTCAGCCCTTGGTCTTTTGGTTGTGGAAGAAGAAAGGAAGAGGCAGAGGCGAAAAATAAGGAGAAACCGCACTAAATGGGTGAAATCATGGATACTCCAGCGACAGGCTCAAGGGGCTTTCCCGAACCTGTGTCGAGAGCTGGAGATAAATGAAACCTCCGATTTTAAAAATTTCGCTCGGCTCTTTCCTGTTCAGTTCCACATGTTGAAGGAATTTATCAGTCCAATCATCCAGAGGCAAAACACAAACTACCAATCAGAGTGATCTCTCTCACTGACGGCTCCGACGCCAACATGCTCAATCGGCCGAAAAGCCGCCGACAGGGTCCGACTAGTGCCGACGGTGCGGGACACACCGCAAAAACTAGGGACACCGACGCTTACCGACGGCCCGACATTGGCCGACCGTCGGCGAGACGAATGAAACGGCAGCCAGAAGTTTGAATGAAGCTTCTTCAGGTCGCGGCCTCAAAAATCCTCTGTGTTGTTTCAGAGACATTTCGCAGGTGAACTCCGCCTCCAAATTGTGGCTCTTGGTGGAAAACTGGACTTCTTCTTTCTGTATTTTGTTTGTACAGGGAGAGTTGTAAAGGGTTCACGGAAGAAGAAGAAGAAGAAGAGGAAGAGGAAGTAGAAGACGACATGGACGAGAAAATAAAGCTTTACAAACAACCCAAAGTCTTCCATCACAACTCTGGGCATCCAGCAGGCAGAACCTTTACTTTTGTGTTTTCATGAGACCCAAACTGACAACCCCTCTTCATCTGGCCAGATTCAAGAAGCTCATAACTTCATAACTCATAACTTCAATAGTAACATAATGTGCTTGATATTCACGCCGGCCATCACTGTCAGTTTTTCAAATAGATATATCTAGGGCTGGGCGATAATTCAATATTATCGTTTATCGTCTTTCAGTGGAATCATATCGTGATGAAATGAAGATATTTTAATATCGCGACACACATTTCTGCTGTCTAAATTGATGATGACAAGCAAATTTTACTTAAAAACTCTGATAAAATGAGGTATGGTAGGAATATTATTTGAATATTTCTGTTTTGTTTGACATAACGCCTAACATCACCATTCGGTTCAATGAGATGAACATTAATTTGATTATTTAACGTGATTTTGCATACGTGAACCATATCGTGATATATATTGATATAGAGAAAAATCCCTATGATTATCGTGATATTGATTTCAACCATATCGCCCAGCCCTAGATATATCTCATTTTGGAAATTAAACTCTTCATTGACATGACGCACATTATTCTTATCCTAAGACATAGCACATTTGAAAACACACGTATGAAAATAACGTGTGAATAATAATATGGTTTCAGGAAACATCAGCAGCGTTATGACAGAGTCTGTAAACCTGATGAAGTCCAGGTGCTGGACTGCAGTCCTGTAGCTGTCGTCCTTGTGGATTTAAGCGTCTGTGCAGTCAGTCAGCTGAGAGGGTTGAGGACCCCGAGGCCTCGCCGGTGGCCGGGTCCTGCGACCAGGGCGTCCCGTCGGACTGGAAATTGAATTTGGCCTCGGCGGAGAAGTGCCTTATGTGCAAAATCGGCACACATCTTACCCCGCATGTACTGAGTCAGGGCTTCGCTTTAATGCAATCTACAGAAAAGTCTAAAGGAAAGTGTTGGACCAACAGTCATCAGTGGTTCAGAGTTTGAAGAGTTGAAATGAATGTTCGACACCACAGCAGTCTGTCAATAAGAGGTTCTGATACTGCACTCCACAGACAGCAACACTGCATCTGGTGCATTTTGTTCCAACATCAAATATCCAATTTGAAAAAAGACTCTAACAGAATGACTGACAGCACAAAAATAAGATGATGTCACTCTGATATCGTCTAAGAATAGGACAAAAAACAAATAAAAATGATGTCTGTAACATTCATATTGCAGGTAATGACAGAAATTAGTTGCAGCTGTCAATCACAGAAAGCTTGAGAAGATGTCTTGATGTCAAGATGATGTTTGTTTGTTTTTTAAATCACAGCTCTGGCTCACAGTGTGTGTATGAGCCTTCTATAATCAATACTGATATTATAATGGTGACATAAAACCACAGCGTACCACCTCTCATCTTAAAGGACCTTCAACGACACAAAATGGCGACACGTTGCCCCATTTTGTTGACAAACACGTTTGGCGAGGCGGCAGACAAATGAGACGCCACAGGTTTAATGGCCTCATTACATAAAAATGACAGTCGGGAGAAAAATAAAGCTGCGCAAACACTTTTATGCCCCTGCCTCTGGCATGGTGGTGAACCCCCCCCCCACCTAACACACACACACACACACACACACACACACACACACACTCTCTCTCTCTCTCTTTCTCTCTCTTTGCTCACTGTTATAATATGGGCCATACATTACAGCGCTATCTGGACCAGCATGACAATGAAGCAGGGTCATTTTCACTGTCGCATCTGCAGAGTGTCCCATTTCACCTCACACACACACACACACACACACACACACACACACACACAGATATTTCATCATACTTGAATGTTATTTATTGACTTGTAAAGCAGTTTCAGGTTATGAAGACAGCCATGAAGAGGCTTCTCAAGGACAGCAGCAGCAGCTCTGCAGATGGCAGCAGACCATCAGCTGATCGCTCATCTACACATTTAGCATCTTTAGCTTTAGGGTCGACTTCAAGATCTCCAAGTGGCCTGGCACCAAAATACATTTCTGTTTTCAATATATGAGCCAACTAGAACCTCCTTCCCACCTGCGTTCACCTGCGTCCCGGCTCAGCGGACTGTAATGGGATAGCAAAAACCACATCAAATCCAGGAGGAAACGTCATCCAAAGCAGCTCTGGAGGTCAGAGACAACAACCAGCGCTGGGTAAGTCACTTCTGAAATGAACTAGTTACTTCACGTTATTACTTGCCCTAAATAGTAACTAGTTACTTTACTAATGCTGACCTCACACTAGACGATATTTGAAGCGATTTCAGTTTTAGACACATTTTCAAAGTTGGAGTAACATCACAGAGATCACTGGAGATCTCTGAAACATCCTGCTAGAGTCTTAATGTGTGATGCTGCCTGATTCTCAGTCTTAACAGAATCTTAACATGTGAGAAACTTTCTGGACTAAAAACTCCTGACTTGAGACAGATTGTTGTTAATGTGAGTTTGTCAGACTAAATGTCTTCTAATGTATGGTAGACATAAGTTACTCTTTAATAAAAGGAACTCAGAGTACTTTCAAGGGACCCGTTTAAAAACCTCTTAAGTCTGTCTTCTGGTGATGTCATCACTCTTACTGTATAGAAATCATCACTGAGTTCACAATCTACTGTTATCTAAAGAAAACATCAAGGTAGCTTTCATTTGTCTGGTTCCACTGATATACAGTGAACGAGTCCGGTCACAGAGTCTGAACTGATCCAGTCTACTCCCAAAATAAACAGCAGGTGGCGCTCACAACACAAGTGCTTTCAGTTCAGCTGGGGATTTGGGGGAACCAGTCGCTCAACTGATGGCAGCCAAAAACCCACAGCAGGAGGCTCTGGGATCCAGTCCAGATGTCACAGACAGACTCCCTGATGGAAACAACACACACATCCTTCCACGATCTGTCACTGCCAACACACACACACACACACACACAAACACACACACACACACCCAATTGCGGCGGTGCTGAAATGTTCTCAGAGTTCGGCCAAATGACTGTTGAAGTCTCATGTTGAGGCGCCGTCGCGCGCTGAAGTGACATCACTAACCTGCTGTTTAGTCCCGACCCACAGGAGGCGGGGCTCCGGCCTCCTGGAGGCCATCAGCCCACACATTAGCTGGCAAGCTAATTAGAAAACATCCGGTTAATTATGAAAGGCAATCATGGCCGCGGTGCCAGCTGATCCCAGTACAGATCATTTGTTGCTTAATAATATTGAATGAAAAATAGTTTAACTCTGCCCTGGGAACAGAACAGAAAATAAATCTGCCCCAGAACAAGCATGAGTCTTACAGCCCACTGTGCTCGGGCTGATGGGACAAGACTTCCTACACACCGGGGGAAGCAAGGTGAAGGTGTTTATTTCAACGTGATCTCACACAAATACGTGAAATGAACACGATCTCTAAAACGGCGATTTACGTGCTGTGGACATGTATTATGAGAAAATAACGTTTCTCCGCCACGAATTGAATTATGTCCCCAAGGTCGGTTAACGGTTAAATTTAGGCAAGTAAAACGACTTTGGTTAAGGTTATGGTAAAGTTTAGGCAAGTAAACCAACTTGGTTAAGGTTGGGGTTAAGGTTATGGTTAGGCAACTACAACTTGGTTAAGGTTAGAGAAATGGATTGGTCATGGTTAAATTAGAAAAACGTTTGTTAAAAATTTAAATGTGACTTACGGTTGAAATGTACTTTGAAAACGCTGGGAATCGAAACCCGGTCACCAGCGTCGAAAGCAAACATATACGGCCATCCACCGCCCCACCCCGCCCCGCCCCGCCCCGCCCCGCCCCACCCCGCCCCGCCCCGCCCCACCCCGCCCACAACACCCTTACTGGCCACCGTTTTATTTCAACGTCACACTACTTCCTGTTTATAGTCGTGTCTCCTTCATGTAACCGTTTCATGCTGGGAAAACGTAAATTTAACACTTTACGTTCCACCAGCACGTAATTTGCTGTTAACAAGTCGTATTCATTTCACGTTTTTCTGTGAGATCAGTCTGGTTTATTTCTGCCTAAAACAAGTTAAACAAAACTAACTATGCTATGTATCCAGCTAACGTTAGCTAGCACACAAGCCGTGACCAAAGAATATGTAGTTAGCTATGTCTAACTGATCTCTACAGCTGTGACCATACCAGCTAACGTTAGCAACTACTAGCTAACAGCTAACTTGTTTACATAGCCAACATGTCTCTTTCTATTTAATAGGAATTGTGAATGAAATACCTACAAATAAAAAAACATTGTGTTAGCTAACCTCTGTTTTTGACAGTGCCAGCTCTGCCGGTCCCGGTCCCGCTTGACGTTTCAAATTGGCCCGCCTCTTCTCTTTTTTAATTAGTCGCCTGATTGAACCAATCACAACAGTTTCTGCCCTGAGAAGATGTTTCAAAACTCCTATCTGCTCACCGCAGAGTTTCTGGGTAATGAAGTCAAAACAGTTTTTAAACAGTTAGCTAGCTCTTGCTGCCATTTGGAGCCGCCAATGTGGGAAGTTGCCTATAGTGCAGCTTTAACTTTTTTCCTTTAAATCACAAGATATCAGTGCTACTATTTGCATGTATGTTTGTGGTTCTGGAAGTTTATGTGTTTATTATATTTTTACATTTTAGCTGACACTTATCTAGAGTGACACAGAGGTGCTGCAGAGACTGTCCTGTGAGCCTCCAGTCACAGGACGGTCCCTCTCACCACTAGACCCCCCCCCCCCACACCCATGTCATGTGTTTGGATATATCAGCCTGGAAAAGAAGAGCTCTGATTCACCAATGTTGGAAAAGCCTCCATTTTTCCACATGGTTGGTAAATCTCAAAAGTGGAGCTAGCACAGAATTTCATAAAGAACAATTTGTCGCTGTCACTGACGAACTGCAGTAGAAATACAGTGCGCTCTTCTATGGTAAAAAAAGAAAAAAGTTTTATTCCCTGTCACAAAAAAAAAAAATATTTGCCAACAATGCTTTGTGCCAAATTGTTTATTTTAATGAAAGTACATACTGCAGATAAAAATGGATCACCGCTTGAAACTGTGTAATCCGTTATAACCAGTTGGCTTACATATTCATTTAAGGGGAGAGCGTGTTGAAAATTAGGCCGGTGCTTAGTGTGAGTGCTCAAAAATATCTCTCTGCTGTCGGGGAAAAACACATGCCTGCAACTGTGGTGCTTTTCCTTTTTCTTACTTGCACACTGCTTGCTTACTTGGGCCCTTGAAACCTGTCAGACACCCGGCGTATGATCTCACAAATACTGAAGAAATATACTGAGAAACTGAAGGATCCTCAGCTCCTCCTCCACTGACATCTTATCAGTTGTGATGTTCCCTCAACCTGCCTCGCCTACTTCTACTTCAGTTAGAGATTTCCTACATTTCCCAGAATGCCTAATGATATTGTGGCATAGTGTTAGCCTTAGTAACAGCTAGAGAGTGAGAGAAAAAGTGAGAGTATCCCCTTATTTAAACCCCAACATGTCTTGTTGCTGCAGGGTTAAGTGTACATTCTATGCAGTATATTTCCTGATACTGTGGGTGGAGAAATTAAGTGTCTCTGCCTCTTCTATGATGGGTTTTTTCAGCGATCTAAAACATCAACAGTAAACATCAGGTTTTGGTGTCAGTCCCTCACAATCAAAGAACGAGGGTTTCTTTCTAGAGCCGCCATTTTGCACCGGCATTCAACATTTTCTGCTATCAAACTCCACTGTAGCTGCTGGGAGTATCTGGACATCACGCCACCTCATCTACGATTGGCCGGTTATCCACAAAGAAGAAAAATACAACAAACTAAATGGACCCAAGAATGCAAAGTACATCACCATTAAAGTGATTATATGTGGATTTTTCTTTATCGTTGACAGAGATCTATAGTATCAATATACAACTCTGATTCTGAGCCACACACCTACAGAAAAAACTGTCTGTAAAAAAGTGGTAACACCAACTGTTGGAGGCTTTTACAGCACCATAGATTTAAAACTATTGGTATAGCGTCTATGTACTTGTTTATAATAATAACAATAATAATGATAATAATAATAATCATAATAAGAAGAAGCTAACCTGAGTAAACTGTCATATTAAATAGTTACACATATACAGTATATGTGCACTGCTATGCAACTAAAACCATTCATAAATAGCTTTACTTGTATGTACCATATTTCGACTTTGGAAGGCAATTTTGAATAATATATTTAATCAGTATTTGTGAAACTGGTCTGATAGTGCAGAGCAGTATTAACAAATATAACTTACAGTTTGTTGTAGCCTCTGTTGCACCAGATGGGTTTCCAATACCCAACAATATGAGTAAAAGAAAGTTTAGACAGTGAAGTATCTGAACGTCAATTTACAAGACAAGATGAGATGAGCTGTATTGTTCCTACAGGGAAACTAGTCTCTTTTTCACACTACAGGATCTCTCATGTCGGACCAAAACTCTTAAAATGCGTCTTAGTGTTTGTTTGTCGCAGCACCAAGAACATAAAACCAGTAAAACATGAAGCTCGCAGCAAAAAGCAGCAGGAGACGGAGACATCACACACATCATCACCATGGGCTGAAATGTTTCTGTCCTACAGTACGGACGCTGCTGCTGTTCTCATGTTTCACTGCTTTATGTCCTCGGTGCTGCGGCGCACAAACACTAAGAAGTATTCTGAGTTGAGATATCATGAAGCGTGAAAAAGAGACATCTACTCTGACAAAATAAATAGGCCTATACACAGAATTAAAACAAACCCTGGTACTTTTTAAAGGATGGCAAGTAAAAGCCTTTGACTGATAACACGATAACAGACTAGAGCTTACAAATTAAATCAGAGATATTAAATGAAGAACATCAGGTAATGATTTTTTTTTCTCCAAAATGGATAAGTAGCTTGTGGGACTTCATTTGTAAATACCATTTGACCCAGGTCTGATAGTCTATCAATAGTATTTAGTATTTATCTGGCCCTGCATCATGTGTGTGTGTGTGTCAGACTCACTGAGTGTCTACATGGTACTGAAGGGATGAATATGAGCTAAATGCAACACAACATTCATATGATATCTAAATAAAAAGTTATGCAGCCTTGATTCATACGATACCGACACACGACCAGCAGCAGAACCTGTCGCTAAAACAACTTAGGTTAAGGTAAGGGTTAAGATTAGACAACTAAAACAGTTTGGTTAAAGTTTTTGCTCATGGTTAAATAAATGAAAACTTGAGTCGGGACGTAACCCTAACTAACTCAAGTCATACTTAGGGGTAATGATAGAAATAAGTTTCATCTTTTGATATGATATAAAAATGCTTCTGCTTAGATTTGTGAGATAAAACACTTTGCTTACTAACCTTTACAGGCTGAGGTGCTAGTAGCTTTTCCAGGTGTTCATTCATGTGGACACACTGCCACCCGGTGGTCAGGTGGTGTATGGTCACGCCGGTCACTCTGGATGTTTGACTCTGGGATGCAGATTACAGTCCCTGTCTCTTCTTCTCTGGTGTTCATACCAGTTAAGAACATATGAAGAAATAACTGAATATGAGCATCAGCCCTGTTCTGCTGGGCCTTCATGAGGAGCTGTTCCATCCGTCTCTTTCTACCCATAATCCTTTGCGTTTTTGGTTTCCTTTAGTTGGATTACATTCTCGCTTCTAACGAACCGCACTGCAGTTCTCTTATTAGAGGACCGAGACTCGCATTTTCAGGTGTCTCATGCTGTTATTTGGTGCCACCAGAGTTCAAATGTCATCGATCTCACCTGGACAAACAAACAACCCCGATCGGTTTATCTGAACTCTGCAGTCTTTCCTCCTTTAGCTAAACTGATCAGAACATGATGGGAGTTGGGGGGGGGGGGGGGGGTGTGCATCCTAAATGTAAAACTTAATTCTAATAAAAGGAGGAGCAAATACATAAAGAAATATATTTAAATTCTCAGAGAAGCAGCTCAAGTACAGTTACTGTCAGGCTGTGGCGAGCGGCTGGGGAAGTGAGACCAAGGGATGAATTAGAGAAGTGCGGCGTTGTGGATTGGCTAATGACGTCCCTCTGGAGCCCGGTGGGTGATTAATGGACGATTCGCTTCCCCTCCAGATGGCGAACCAGAGACAATGACGACAACATATAGTAAAGCTCCAACACAACAGCGCACCTCCATGTCAGCCACATGCTCGCCGCTTCACATCGCGGCTTTTGAGCTTTTTGTCCACGGCTCTTATTTCTTCACACAGCTCCTTTCTCTCCGGGGCAGCTGCTGTCTGGGTGCTGTGGCTGACTGGTGCACTTCACACTATCGGTTGCTTTTTAATAGTGACCATCTAGGAATGTGGAGCAAAGGCCCTCACACATCTCTACGAGCCAGTAATCCCTTAAAATAACCTTACATTTACATTAGTTCACGCCTTAATTCATGCAAAATGAGTTAAGGGAGTTATTAATGGAGGAGACCCCTTCAAAAACACCTTAAACACCCCCTTCATATTTGACTCCTTACTTTCTAATTTAATGTACAATTCAGGGAGACAGGAACTTTCCATTAATAACTCATTAATAACCCTGTAAACCTGCACAAAAGGGATAAAAAAAAATTCCCTTAATTACTAGTGTCTCCACGTATCAACCCATGAATAAATCCCTTATAAAGCCATGACAATAACCTTACTTCATTAAAGCTATGTTATTTTTAATGGATAATTAATGTTTATGTAATGAGAAATTAAGGACATTTCAGGGATAAAATTATGGGCTTTGGCTTCGTAGTGCGTTGCTATTTAGAAAACAAAAGTCAAAAACGAAAATCAAGTCAGTCAAACATCGGAATACAAATCTAATTAGTAAATCGAGGCTCTTCTTGTGTTCAACGTTCAAGATTTGAGGCTTAAACCTGAAGTATTAACTACTAACTAATATCTTAAACCTTCCAGAGCACTGTGACTCTGACTCTTGCGCTCCTTCATTTTGGTTGCTTGTTATGTTGGTGACAGGAATTTAAGCTTGAGAAAAGCCATGAAAAACATGGGACAAAAACATGGGATAAAAACATGGGAGAAAAACATGGGAGAAAAACATAGGATAGCAGCACTCCAAAAATCCCCCAAAACAGCAAGACCTGGTCTCAGTTTACCATTTTATTTTGGAGAGCCGTTGTCCAATGTTTTTCATGTCTTTCCTCATGTTTTTATAGCAGAGCACACAGCCAGACGGGCTACAAGAGGAAGCGCACCTGCTGTACATTTCAAGGAATTTAAGCTTATTCTACTTTTGCACCCATTGTAAGTCGCTCTGGATAAGAGCGTCATCTACAGTAAACACTGAAAACGTAAAATATAGACAAAATTACCCTATGAATGGACTTAACTGAAAGATATTTCAATCACAATTGAGAGCAAGGAAACTGTAGACAGGAGGGCTGCGGTGACTTAAATAGTCTAACATGAAAAAGGTGATAAACTAAATTATGACTAGCAAGCACAGCTATTTAATTAAATTCTTCAGCTATCAGAGCTGCTCACATGTAAAGAACAAATCTCAAATGGAGAAGTGTTAGTCGTCAGAGGTTTTCAGACTCCTAACCTAACAGCAGCATTATAACCTCCAGAGACACTTATGTACATTATGTAACAATTTGCACATATACTGTACAACATGCTGCTTTGCACATATAGGCTACATTTGCACATATATGTTGTACATACATAGTTTATTTTTGCATTGGTATTTATTCGTTATTTTTTATTCTCCTAATTATGTACCTGGATTTGTGCTTTGTTTTGTCTAAGTGTCTTGCTGCTGTAACAATTTGAGTTTCCCTCTGGGATTCTTATCTATCTATCTATCAATAAATAAAAAAAAAGGCCAAACGGTGGCTGTAATTTCACTCGGTGGCAGGAGGTTAGCCTAATAACTATAATATAAAACGTAAAACATCAAAACATCACACACCACAGCCATTACTGGAGTGATTTTGAGGGGGGAAAACAAATACTGTGATGCTCCCTCCACAAGCTGTCAGAGATGAAAAAACACACATGCATGCACACGGTACGTTTGTGTGATGTGGATGAATAGAAATCAGTGTGTGAAAGCAGCCAGCGCCTCCCCTGTGCTTTGATTAAAGCTGGCATTTCACTTGCAGGAAGTGATGTTCCACCTCCAGGAACTGACAGAGGGCACACATTGTTTTGTTGTGCGGAGCAGCATGGAGAACCGAAGGGACCGGGGAGGAACCGATGCATGCTGTGATGCCTGACAACACGGGCTGATAGGTGAGACAAATTTGCTATTCTGGAGCACCTAACTCAGACTGGGAGCTCATCAACGTTGAGGACGATCCCATGAGCCGAAATGGAGGCAAACGACACCTCAAGGACAGATGTGTTTGCACTATCGAGGGAGCGATGTTGACAGGAAGGGGTCTTTGGGGCAAAATGAAAAGTTTAAGCCAAAATGGGTCCCTTGGGAAGCAACAGAAGGATGTCCTGAAACAAGCAAGGAGAGGTGGCGGATGGGAAACAGCCTTTGGGCCAAAGGAAAAGTTTGAGGCTTAATGGCTCCCTGGCTGCACAGCTTAAATAAACTCCTCAGGGAGTTCCTCCGTGAAAAAGTTGGCAGGTTGTTTTGTGTTTGCAGGTTCTCTTGGGAAGACAAATGCTGACGGTTGGCAGATTGAGTGAGAAATTGTTCCAGACAATATAAAGGGAAAGAAAAAAATATCCAATTCTTACCCACCGAAACCCTGCAGCAGAGACATTATTTTCTCACAAGGCAGAGCTTTAAAACATGCAGAAGAAACAAAGGCAAACACTGAGCAGCATCTTAGCGTGTATACAACAACCAGAGCTGAACATGGCATTAAACCCAATTAGCCTTCCTCCAGACAGCCAGAGCCCTGATATTACCGGCCGGCTCTCTCTTCGGGTGAGAACACTGGACGGCTCTCAAAGTGACCTGAACTTTACGAATATATTACACTGCAATTAGCAGCAACAGCTGGCAAAGCAGGGAAGGATTCCAGGCTTAATTGGCTGAAAATGTCAGTTTCTAAAGCCACAGGGATATTCCCTTAAACCAAACTGCCTGTTGCAATTACACTGGCTGGGTAATGGTCGGTGCCACATTACGGTAGATGTGGCATTAATATCTGACCCACATCTAAGTGAAACTTAACAAAGACCTGAATAAATTCTGTTGAATGAGGGGAGTAAGTGAAATAGACACAATTTGAAATCATAACTGACATTACCTGCCACTTGTCACTACTTGTCAGGTAATGGGCTTCCTTAGTTGATGGTGAATTATAGTGTATGGCTTTTGATTCTTTTTTTATTTCTCATGTTACTGTAAGTATTGGCTGAACTGTAATTGACAGATCATCTATTTCTATTGTTTATTTATGTTTTGAGTAAGGGGCAGGCAAAATATCCATCCAAGTGCAAAACCATGACTGTGACCTTCATGAAGAAAGCACCGACCCCCATTCCTCTCTTCCTGTCCGGCCAACAGCTGCCATCCTGTGATGCTGTGGAAGTGCCTGATGCAGTCGGACTTACAGAGGAACCATCACACTGCTGCCATGGTCAAGAAAGGTCTGGTGTTACCACCTCAGACTTAGCAACAATATATACTGGATATGTCCACCCCACACTGGAGTACGCCTCTCCAGTGTGGCATGGAAACAGAACAGAGGCTACGTCCAAACAGATAGAACGCGTCCAAAAACGCGCCTGCCGGATCGTTATTGGCAGGACATATTCCAGTTATCAGGACGCACTCCAAACCCTTTCACTACCCACTCTCCAAGACAGAGGAACTACACTGTGTAGGGACTTTGCACAGAGCCGTCTGGACTCCTCCTTCAGGAACCGGCTCCCCCCCCCCCCCACCAGAGTCCAAATATCCAACCGACAGACCAGACGGAGCACACAATTACTGATTCCCAAGACGCACACTGAAAGATACAGGAAGCCACCCATCCCTTTTTTAATAAGACTCTTAAATGAAAAACTATAAAATAAGGTTCAATTACCATGCTTTTATTTTGACGTGTGCATTGTAAATGCTCATGCGTTTCAATTTTCTGGATGTAAAACTGCCATATGAGTGTTAAATAAAAACTTGAACTTGAAAATAAGATTTTCTTCTCCCTGTTCCTTTTCGGTCATGGAATGTGTAAATTGAGTTGTGTTTTGATTGTGAATTGCTTTTTTTTTTTTTTATTCCTGGAGCTGTGCATTACCATGAGCGGAACAAATAAATAAATAAATAAATACATGGTTAGAAACCTCTTGTAGTTTCAAAGAGCCCCTTTGAATTCATGTGTTATGATGTCAGTGAACTTAGCAACACTTTCAATATGGCAACACCAGTTCTGCAGTTTTACTTCCAGGATAATTAAAGCCTCATGAGACCCGAGCAGTTCAAAAGGCCGGAAGCTTCGTCTGTCTAGGTTCGAGAGAACAGAGTCTCTCCTACACTCTGGGCATTTAGCTGACGCTCTTTCCCAGAACAACTCGTACTGAGTGAGCAGGCGGGGCTTCAGCATCTTGTTCAAGGACACTTTGACAGTAAACATGCTGTTTGAGCGGCACACACACGCTGTTGTTGGACTGAATCTGTGATCTTTTGGGTTATTTTGGTTATGTGACGGCCTCTCTAGGCCGACATGCCATGCTGAAAGTTTCCTAAACCATTAACAGGGAAAAGGAACTTCTGCTGTAGATACACTGAGGCTTTAGCACCAAATCTTGGAAACCTTGAGGTAACCTTGGGAGTTTTTCTTTTTGAATGTTCAAAGATGGCTGAGGGAATCAGGGGAAGTGTCAACGCGTTGTGAGCAGCTACACCAGTACAGCTGCTCAGTGGCCACCAGTAGAAGACTGTGGTTGTACTGGGCAGCTCCCAGTCTGACTGTGTGTGACTGTATGAATATGACGCAGGGCGAAGCTGAATGAACGTGGTAAAGGAGAACTCTGCGTACGAGGCTGGCTGCTCTCTTTTCCAGGCAGCAACTGTTGGCTATCGATTCTCTAAGGCCGCTTCTCAGCATCTCCAATCCAATCCAAACCTTTATTTAATCTCAGTGAACACTGAGGGGGGAACCTCGTTTACAATGCTGCCGAGAGCACATCAAATAAAAAGGGTTATTACAATTCAAATGGTTATCTAAAACTAAAAAATAAGTAAACAGAGTCAAAAAACCCATATATATATACCGTATGTATATAAACACATATACACATAAACTCAGATAAAAAGAGAAATGCAAGAATAAGTAGAAATGTAAGAGAAAAGATATTTCCAATCACTAAAATCAATTAAAACTGCTCCTTGGAAACCTTCTCTGGGTGAAGAAAGGAAGATGTGGCCGGACGGTCTGTGGTTTTCTACTGACACCAAGTGGCCGAACCAGCAACAGCAGAAAATAAAAAAGTGGAGGGGAAGAAAGGAACCATCAGTACTTTTAAATTTGTTTACTTAAATTAAAAAAAATGTTTTACAACACATTTTACAATAGACATCATTCTCTTTAAAAACTTTACAGCAATTTGTACAATTACACAATTGTATAAAATCCGTTGTCAGTAAGACACAGCAGGTCACAGAGAAACGTCCACAGCTATAATGTGAACGAGACGATACAGATCCGAAAACCACAAACGTACTGATTACCAAGTCTAATGGAAAAATACAACGACAGGAACTTTCTGAGTGAAAAAGAAAGTCTGTTAGGACAGTGACAGGCAGTGCAGCGGCAGTCAGGAAACACAAATCCAATACAAAACCTTAGAAGAGGCAACAAGTTTTCCAACAACTGGCATCGATTTGGCAGAAATGAGAGAGCAAAGCAAAGCTGGAGTCTGAGCTGAGACGATAACCAGCCTGACAGTCTTACAGACAAATATACTGGCTGGGAGGGTTAATGGGAGTGAGCCTGGTTCAGATGACATCATTCAGTCCTGGACCAGTGAAGCCTGAGGCGGCCATGTTGGACTGATGTGTGAGCATCTAGATCCTGGGACTACATCATGAAATAAGAAACACTCAAAATTAAAAGCAAAAATCTGCAGTGAAATTGCATCAACCAAATTATAATTTTTTCCTCAATTTCTTTAAAGAAAAAGACTTTAAGAATGAATAATAATGTTTGTTTATCATTAGTTTCTTCATTGCTGTTTGCGAAATGGAGCAGATTTTTTGTCTTTTTGCTCAGTTCACTGTTTAATTCACCTTGGGAGAACTGGGAGATTGTAAAAAAAATGTGTTTCGTCCCACAGAGCAACGCAGTCCCAGTGTTTCCGGTGCGGTTGTCTTGTTCCAAACTGGGAACACTGGCTGCATGTTGGACTGGATGAACTGGGAGGACTGAATGATGTCGGTCCAGGAGGCTGAGATGCTCTGAACACAAGGCCCGTTTCATGGCTTCCAATCCCCACATCCACTTTTTTTTAGTTAAAAATTATTACATGAGACAAATATCAAATGAAGATGCACAAAGACAAACCCAGGCTCATGTTTAACTGGTAGGATCACACAAAAAAAAAAAAGGATTTTGTACATTTCTGCCAATCAAAGAAGATTCTGGGCAAATATGAAACTTGCATCTAAGGCCGAGGATGTGCTGAAACTCATGTCTGAAATCATGAAACATAACAGAATTTAGCAGGGTGCCAAAATCAGGAGAAATTCTGTTCTCAGTAGGAGACGGGCCAGTTTTCAAACTGGCTTCAAACAGTAAACTTTACCCAGAGAAACCGTAAACACTACAGTTTTTAATAAGGAACAAAATGACAAACTGCAAAGGAAAAAACGAACGATTTGGCAATATAAGATTATCACACAGTTAGTACATTCTGCGCCTCGGCCTCTACATCACATCAGCTTCAAATGGCAAATGAGAGTAAGAGACCAGCGTTAGTTGGCAGATTAAAAGTTAAAAGTACAGCTAGCTAACTAGCTAATTTACTTGTTTATCTCAGCCTGCATCCTAAAAAGTAGTTTCCCCATTTAGTGTCAAACTAAAAAGAGAAGCTAAACCAAGATGAGACAAAACATCTCAGTGTTTCAGGCCGGTGTGCCGCTTCTGTTTGTGCCCCCACTTCAAATAAAATTAATTCGTACTTGGAGGGACGCAAAACCTTTATAGGACATTCATATAGAGTACAAACACAGCTAATACCACCACATAGAATGTAATTATAATCTGAGGAATCTGAGTAGTACCATAGTCTATAATGTAGAGTGTCGTAAAAAACAATGACATACTGTAATGTCCGCTGACTATAAGGCTTCGTGAGTCCTATGTGGATGTTATGTCGTCTATGTAATTTATTATAACTCCTTTAAGACACAGTTAATGTAAATCAATGCAAGGTTTACACGTGTTCATGTACAAATAACACTGTAACAAATCTCCATTCAACCTAGTCATTTAATCCTGTATGAAGTCTTAAAGTCCTTTTTATCCCTCAAGACAAGTGAAAATATCTGACAAGAATAGATCAGACAATTTCACTTAATACAATTCAGGTTGTTTCATGAATTTTTTTAAAAACAGGTTGCAATATTTTGAAAGGCAGAGTATTCCATGTTAAAAGATATTGCCGCTTGTTTCGAGAAAACTGTTGAAAAAGCACAATTGTGAAAAAGTGAAATTATCCAACACCACTGGAAGATATTTTGAACACTTGTTTTAAAAGAATTAAGACTTTAAGACTTTAACAAGTTAAAATCACTTGTTAAGATTTACATTTCAGTGAAGATATCACATGCAGATGACAGCTATAGTCTCCACATCTCCAATTCATGTTTGGCTCTGATCATCATCGAGCCATTTGGCAAGAAACTGGTCTTCACTCAGCATGGTTATGATACAGTACTTTCACTGCTAACTGCGTACTTATCAGTAAAATAGATTGGAGAGAAGGGTTCGTTCTAAAACACTATACAGCCATTCTGAAAAACAGCCAGATGTTCATTGGTCAATATTTAAAAACACAGATGATTACATCCTGTAAAAAGTTATTTTGTAAGTAATCATAGTTGATAATTTCAATAATATGTCAGAGTAGGTGTCACATTTTACAAATAGTGGAAAGTCGGTTTTCCGACAGCACGATTAGGTGGAATTTTATTAAAAATATCAGTATGAGTCATCATGTCAGTATCAATTTTGAGCTCAAACGCCTGATCAATCCATCAATCAATCAATCAATGTATTTATGTTGCCACAAACTGACGCAAAGTGCTACGCAAAGATTACGTGGGAGAAAATTGTGCATTTTCACAAACAGGGATAAACATATGTGAATTATTGAATTTGGCAGTAATCCCTCCTGTTACATTAGAATCTAATCTGCTTTTAAAACAATCTTTGTACCCCCAAAAAGCTTAAAAAACATGATAATTAATGGTGACAGAACGGCTGGAGGGTTTTCAACGGCTCGGCGCCTGGTACATTTACAGTTTAGGCCTTCAGCTGACTCTCTCCAGAGTGAGCAGGGATCATACCTGTGACCTTTCTGTTACTGGACAGTCTCACCCTTCCATCTGAGAGGGAACGAATCATATTCCTGGTAAATATAGTGACTCAAATACGCCGAAAACAAAAAGCATCAGGCACGCGACTGCATGACGGACACAGTGAGCAACAGGAGGCCAAGAGAGGAACGGAGAGCCAGCCTCCATCCTGAAAATACACCACAGTGTTGAAGATAACACCACTACCATCCTCTCCCAACACACACACACACACACACACACACAAAACAACTGCTTTCCCCAGAGCAGATAAACATCAAACATGTTAACATCAAAGTGTTGCTTCTATGTTCTTCTCTGCTGGAAAGCACTAAGGCCAGCGTCTGAACCTCCCTCACCGCCAGAGGAGAGAAGAATAAAAAAGCCTCCATGTTGCTCGCTGGGTGGGCTAGCGCTCTCTGTGAGGGGGAGTCGATGGCGAAGACGGCCGTCTGGGCCGAGTCGCCGCTGACGGCCGCCGCTTCGGTGCACTGGAAGAGGTTATCGTTGAGTAAAGCGACCGAACCGGTGCACTTGGGAAAGTCACAGATAAAGGCAGTCGTAACGGTGCGCTTCAAGTCTATCGTGAAGGCAGCCATCTTGGCGGTACTAGGTCTCCGGGTTGGCGGCTGCAGCCATGGTGACGATCTTCATGTACTGCGTGAAGATGGCGTCGAAGGCCTCGTCTCTGTGGATCATGGCACCAAACACCAAAGGCTGAGAGGAGAGAGAAGGAGAACGAGAGGGGGGAGAGAGGCAAAAGGAAAGAGAGAAAAGATAGGGACGTGAAAAAGAGGAAGCAGAGAAAAAGTGAATAGGTATGTAGGAGATGACAGAAAGCAAACCAGAAAGAGGGAGGGAAGGAGCGGGACGGGGAGGAGGGTGTAGGATCTCTTTAGACCGGCCAATCAGTAGCTCCTGCTGACGCTGCGCAACTATTAACTACGACACTGTCTGGAGCGCAGTGCTGTTGTGCTGAAAGGCTGTCAGCCCCGTCTGAAGCATGGAGTACTGCGCTCTTCCAGGTGAAAAAAAGAAGAAGCCAGCGCTGTAAAGAGAGTTTTTGACGGATAGATTTCTGTCTGTTGGGTTGTTTTGGACGAGAACGTGGTGGGGGAGGCAGACAGTAAGTACAGTAAGGAGAAAACATGGCTGCCAGGAAGGCTTTGCTCGTAGTGGTACTGCTTCATATAACCAAGCACAGATCCTGTACAGGCCCACGGTGCATGTGGTCAGATCAATTCAATTCTATGCATTGAAGCACTGCGACACAGTTATCTGTTAAATCACCTAATTCCACTAACATTACTTAATACCACAAGGTAATAACGGTACCTACCGTTAAAGTTCGTAGGGCAGCAGAAGACGAGTTATTAAGTTACTGTTTACAAATTCCGTTACTAACACAGGTGAGTTTGGAGCAAATTGGGGAATGTTAAGTTTCACTTCACACCGGGAGACTCTGTGGATTGAGTTCAGTGCTGCTGGTCTGCTGCCTGTTCATCTCCACATTATAAACATGACATGGTACACACACCAGGCGCAATAGAGATCGATTTAGATCAATTTCTATACACTGACCAACTTTTGATTTTGTGCCTCTGTATGAGATAGGGCAGTAATAGGCCTGTAGCAGTAGAATTTTTTCCCTAAATTATAAAGTCAAAAGCTCTTGGAGTAATTTTATGGTTGCTGAGTCAGCTAACTCACTGTGTGTTATGTGGACATACAAACATCACCCGTGTTAACACTGACATGAGGGTGAGTAGATAATAAGCAAATTTAAATTTTTGGGTGAACTATTCCTCGACAATCCTCGATTCTAAATTATATCATTTTATTATTTTGGTTGTTTTGGGTTGGCGTCATTCATCGGTTCTCCTTATCGGCCTTTAGAAAGAACGATTGAAATTATCCAATCTCATATTTAGAGTGAATATCGTCCGATTTAGATTGCAGGCCGATGATTGGTTGAACTTTCTGTCTGTCAAAACGGATGTAAATCTGACGGAGTCGCGTCATCAGACCTGTCCAGACAACGGGCTCCTCTCATTGAAAATAAATTGAAAATGACGTATATGGACAGACACAATGATCAGTGTGGCCGCCCCGTACAAAGTTAAATCTTTCTGGTTGAGCTCATACCTTCTGGGTGGATGGGGTGGCTATGGAGATGCCCATTCCGGATCCAGGCAACACCGATAAGACTTTGTACTGTGGCATTATGGGATGAAAAGAGAAGACATTGTTCTGATGTGTCGTCAAGTAATTGGACAAAAAGAGAAGGGAATAAAAAATAATGCTCTGTACCTTCTGAATATCGGTGATGTCGTCCAGTTTGATGACTTTGTTCTTCTTGGAGGAGCCGGATCTGGAGCTGGAGCTTTCAAAGCACAGGTAACTGAGGAGGTGGAGGAAATACAAGAAGACTTTGTTAGTACAGAAAATTCCTGTATAGCTCAGTGAGTACGGCACCAACACTGCCAGGGTGAGGGGTTCAAGTCCCAATGAATCTCAGTGGGAACAGCACGGCACCGACCGTTCACAATTTGTGGTTCAATGTCATTACAACAACAAATCAAGGCTTGGCCCCTTCTCCACTGTCACAAATCAGAATCAGAAATACTTTATTGATCCCCGAGGGGAAATTGGGTTTCGTTGCAGTTGCTCACAGAAATATATATAGGCATAGAGAAATTGTAAGAAAAATAGAAATAAGAAATAAATATAAAAATATGTAGAATATGTGCATTATACCACAATAAAATAAAAATATGTAAAGTACCGTATGTGCATTATAAAAATATGTGCAAATAAAAATATGTAAAGTATGTGCATTATACTGCAATATATAACAACAATAATATAGAAATAAGAAAAATAAGAAATTTGTGGGTGGGTGACCTGGGCCTTTCACTCCTGCTTTTTTCCTTCCCCTTTGTTTTTGAATTACTGCACAAAATTATTACCGGAATCAGTATTGCACAGTTTAAAATACAAGTTATAAATTATGGGGTTATTAAGCTGCTGCCAGGGGTGAAATAAGTCCATGGTCCAGTCTATTCACTCAGTGTCAAAGGCTAACGTTGAGCACAATAACAAAATAATGAATTAGAAAACATGGAATTTTTCTAGGCTCCTAATGTAGCACTCATGGTACTGTACGGCACTGTGAATAAAGCATATGCTGTAAGAGGATGAGGGAGGCAATGCACCATTTAATGAGACATTAGAGAGATATAGGTTAGCTGCTAGTCGATAGCTAAGGGACAAGTAGAGCACAAATCACTCCCAGCCGCTAAAACACACCTCACACACCTCTTTTTTTAGAAGAGGTGTGAGCATCATGAGAGGAAAGTGAAACTGAAGGCTCGACAACCGGTAAGCACCGGCTCATCGCGTTACGCCCGTCTTGACCACCACTGTCGACATGTAAGTATTAATTGTTTCACAAATTATTGCCTTCTTAATCTCCATTTACATTGCACAACCTTTTTTGTAAAATGAAAGTGAGAGGACAAGATGTTTTATACATCTTACGGAGGAGGCGACTTACTTTTCAGTGACGTAGAGCACTCCATTACGGATGTAGTCGGTTGGCATCTTCCTGTCTCGGTTGATCAGGCAACAGCGCCAGCCGTTCTCACACACTGCGTTAGAGAAATGCCAACAGATTAATAAACAACAAGACAAAAAAAACCTGGTCAACATACATTTTACACTGCCTATTGCTACACCTCATTATGGTAACTATAATGTAGACTCGAAACTTGAAACTTGAGAAAACAGTGAAATTCAACCATTTTTTTTCAGACTTTTTTCTAAATGCTGCATGCTCGGAAATCCCATTTGAGTAAATCACAAGTAAAACAGGCAAAAAAGCAGCTGTTGCTTTTGAATCCCAACCCTGTAGTTCCTCCTCCTACCTGCTAGGGGTCGCTCATTCTCCGACAGGTTGAAGACTTCGTGAAAAGCCCCTTTCTTGGTGCTGTAGGCCCGTCCGCTGTCCTCTTCTCGACTGATGCCCAAAGGCAAGCCCGTGGCGAAGCTACCGCGGGCCACGGCTGCAGGAACCTGCAGGAAATGGACAGAAACACAGGGGGAGGCGGGGCATTAGGGACATTTGACCGTGTTGGATTAGCCAATCAGCTGCAGGGAGAGCTACTGCGGTGGTGAAGAAGCTGTGCATCCTCAGTGTCACTCCTGGAGAGAAGCGAGCGGCCGGTGAGCGGTGCAGCGGGTTCGGCTGCTCGCTGGCTGCCGGTGGAGCTGGGCGGGTGTGCAAAGCGTGAAGTAACACTGCCAATCTTCTCAAGAACAACCCCCATCTCTCAGTCTCTTATGGTTCAGACCTGGGTCAAAGACTATGTGCAAATAATTTATGTGCCGTTCTTTTAAAAGGAATAGTTCATCCAAAAATAGAAATACACCCTCATGTCAGTCAAAACAAGTTGTATGTCCACATAACACACAGCAAGTTAGCTAACGCAGCTCCGCATCTGTATACTTGGTTTCTAAAATAGTCACCAAACACCTTTTATTTCAGGGTCCATTTTGTTATTTCTGACTAAAAAGTACTTGAATACACAATGAGCTCTGTAGGAGATAATGAGGTGAATATTGGACATTTGGACCCACAGTGCAATTGTTTGGCCTCAGAACACTTGAATTATGCTGTACGACCTGTTTGGAGTTATTTTATGGTCATTTTTTGACCTTTTTGGAACTCCAAAGAACCAGGACCGGGACACTTTAGTTCTTTTGGAGAAGGCCGATACGAAGCAGCGCTAGCAAACTCGCTGTTATGTGGACATACAAACTACACCAGAGTTTCGACTGACATGAGGGTGAGTAGATAATGACCAGATTTTCATTTTTGGGTGAACAATTCCTTTAATTTAGTTGGAGCACCAAATGGGTGGGTTTTACCTACATACCGTATTTCCTCTAATAGTGGCCGGTAGTCAGTTAAAAGCCGGGTCTCCGATAATGGCTGGGGCCGTGGTCGACACGAACAAATAAAGGCCGGCCCCAAATACAGGCCAGGGAAAAAACACCAAGGAAAAAACAACGGTGGATACCGGTAAACTCCTGGTGCCTGGCGGAAGTCTCTGGAGCGTGCCGTCGTCAATTACCGTAATTATCATAATGCATTGCAGTAACAAAAAAACGGCTACCTAACGAACCTCAACAAAAGCAGATCAGAAAACAAGGAGGCTTCGTACTAAAATATGAGCAAATATACTTATCAAACAGAGGGAATTAGAAATAAAGGCCTGTCTCTAATATAAGCTTGCTTCCAATAAAGGCCTGGTACCCTCTGCAGTTGAGGTAAATAAAGGCCCGGGCCAATATTAGAGGAAATACGGTACACACATAGAAATAGATGCAGCCTCTGGGGGGCTTGACCGCTCCAATGTTATGCATGGCTCTGCTTTAAGGCTTCACCAACAACACTACATCACTAACTACACTACAAGCTACTGACTTTTAAATCACCTTCAGTAACTCCAATAAACACAAGACACATCCAAACACACACACACACACACACACACCACAACAGCCGCGTGTCTCCATGAAAGTGGACCAAAACAATTGCCACACAAAAACAAGAGGAGGTTGATGCTCATTGTGAATTATATTTTGAATCTGCATGTCAAACTGAGTAAAATTTTGTATGCAATGATGCAAAACTTTACAGGCAAATTCTGATCACTTTGATTCACAAAGACACTTGGTCATCACACCTTGGACATGCGCACTCACACACACACACCCACACACACACACACACACACTGTCAAACCAAAGTGCACACTAGGAGGATCCTACCTTTTCATAGCCAGAGAGCTGAGAGAGAGAAACACAACAACTCAGATGACTGAAACCAGAGGAGAGACACCAGTCCAGCTGCTGGGACCAGTTTGTCTAACTCATTCGTTCATTTCCGAAACTACGATATCCATTTTGGAATTAAAGCCTAAGTTGAAGTTGAAGATCTCTCAAATATGTAGGATCCAATCAGCAAAGGTGCTTTTATTTTGTCAACTAAGGATTTCAGTTAGCTCTTATTCCTTTACAAAGTACCAGAATACGGTTGAATTTTGTGCTGTCAATCATTTTTAATAGCAGGTGACAGCAACGCTTTGTTGTCATCAATATGGATTTGATGCTGATTCTGAACTGACCTGAAACATCAGAAACAAACAAACAGAAATCTGAGGAAAAAAATGGTATGTCTCTATAATATATTCTCACAGGGAGCTGATGGAGGGGTGAATGTAAAGTGTATTTATGTATGTGCTGTATGTGTATATGCATGCATAAATGAGTGTATAGGTTTATGTATTCTGCCCTACAAAGGCAAAAAGCAGTCACTAATTTTGTGTTTTAAAGGTCAAAGTTCATGACAAGGATTTAGATTTAATATCCAGAAAAATTACACCCATCAAGGCTCTTAAATGATATACAGTCCACTTCAGTACAAACCAGGAGAAAACCTCATAGGTCATTTTCACGGTTTCACTGCTAATGCCTTTTGGCAGCATGTGATAGAAATAACCACCTTGCGGTTGTATGCTTCCGCCAATAAACTTTGTTTTATCATTGCAAGGACAGTCTTTATTTATTGAACATATGTAATTAATGTGATTATTAGGTCAACTTAAAGGATTTTGGTGTCTGCAAAAGTAAGTGACAGCACTTCCACCGTTTTTGTAGAATGACCCAAGATCGTTTTCTCAGCTACAGTGGTAAGCAAAACATTACGATGTCACAGTGAAGTTGACCATTGAACTTTTGGATATAAAATGTCATCACTTCATCATTTTATCCTATTTTTATATAAATTTTGTCATAATTAGCGTATTAATTATTGAGTTATGGCCAAAAACATATTTTGTGAGGTCACAGTGACCTTGACCTTTGACCACCAAATTCTAATCAGTTCATCCTTGAGTCCAAGTGGACATTTGTGGCAAATTTGAAGAAATTCCCTCCAGGCATTCCTGAGATATCGCGTTCACAAGAATGGGACGGACGTACGTACATACATACGTACGGATGGACGGACGACCCGAAAACATAACGCCTCCGGCCACGGCTCTCGCCGGCGCGGAGGCTTAAAAAAAGGAAATTGGGCGCACAGCGAAATCCTGACAAAATATGAAAAATCCCATTTATGATTTATGTCACTCACAGACAGGCACACAACCTCTCCACGAGCACAGACCGACCAGACTGGTGACAGCACCTTTCTATGCTGTTCTTATTTGTTTGTGTTACTAGACAGAGCGAACTCATATTTCCAGTCATGGTCCTTGCAGGCCCAGGAGTCTGCAGGTTTTCACTCCACCCAGTCACGACAGCAGCTCATTTCACTAACTGGCTCAGCTTCAGCCGAGCAGAGGAGGGACCAACAGGTGGAATGAGTTGGTGAAGTGTTTGGTTGGAATGAAAACCTCCATACTCCATACACTCTTGGACCTACACGGCACGACTGGTAACGTCTCTCGACAGAATCTGCATTTGAAATAAAGCTTTTTTTTCTTTTCCGCCGTGTGCGTTCGGTTGCTTAAAGCGAGGGTTCTCGACGTGGGGTCCGGGGACCACCAGGGGTCCTTCAGAGGGTTCCAGGGGGTCCGCAGCAAATTTATGAATTTTTAAACTTCACCATTATTTCATTTACAATAAGTTAACGCTCGTAGAGAATGTAGAAGAATGACTGTTTTGATCATAGTTTCTCTGTTATCTCTCTATCTACAATACAGACAGTCATGGAGTTCTGGACAAAATCATATCTAACAATAAAAATATTCTCAGATTTGAGTTTGAGAGAGAAAATCTCATCAAATGGGGGTCCGTGGCCCTAATGTGGACTAAATTAGGGTCCTTGATATGAAAAAGGTTGAGAATCACTGGTTTAGAGGGCAGGACCAGCAGTCAAACGCTTTGTCGAATCACGATTGGTGAGGGAGGAGCTTAGACGCCTAGGCGGGGATTCAAGTCTCCCTGAAACCAGTCGGAAGGCAAAAATATTGTGTTTAGCTAATGAAGACCTTAAAGGTCCCAAATTGTGTAAACCAGGACTCTTCTTCCCTCTGTGGTGATAAAGGAGTTGGATGGTCTATCTAAACATGGTGAAAGTATCAAAACTAAATCCACACAATCCATATTAGAAAAGCGAGCCTCTAAACGAGCCGTTTGGACTTCCGTAACTTTGTGGCGTCACAAAGGTTCGCTCATTATCATTTATGTAAGAAATAATAGACTAACAAAGTGTTTTTTTCAAAGCGGTCGAGCGGTTGTCGTTGTTTATTACCGGAGAGTTTTCCCTACCTGTAGCCGCCGGGCCGCGGCGTCTCACGTTTCACTCTCGAAACGGTTAGCCAATCGGAACAGAGGGGTCGTTAATATTAATGAGCCTTAAAGACACGGCGACAGAAACAGCCTGTTCTTGGTAAGGCTCAGAGAGATGCTGGAAAATGAACGTGGAGAAATGGATTGAGAGTGTTTTTGGTTCATGACACCACACACACAGCTTTGAATGGACCTCAAGACACAAAATAAAACACTGGACAGTGGAGAATATGGGACCTTTAAACAAGGACGTTGCAGCGGTTTAAACTCTGCAATTGACTGTAAGCTGGAAAGTTGTGGCAGAAGTTGGCTGAAAATATCAGCCGTCAACTCCGTGTTTACTTTCTATCTGTTGTTGGGTGCCGGACTGAAACGGAAGCAACAAGTCAGAAGCGCAAAGTTACTTTCCGGAGCAAAAATGTATGGCTATCTGGCCGAGAGCTTCACCTGCTAGACGGCACTGTTGTCAAACCGAGATTGCATGACTGGAGACCAATGAACTGGTCCATGTGTTGGATGTTTGGCCGCTGTTGTGTATGATGCACATTGTGTTTTTCTCCTTGTAAACTGGAACTTCCCCGGCGACAGTGAAACGTCGCAGCGTGCGAACTCACCCGTCTGGACAGCGTGGCGTTGCCGCGCTCCTTCAGCTGGGGGTCGGTGGGTAAGCTGGTCCAGACGATGTGCGGAGTGTCGTATTTGTCCCTCAGCTTGGGGCAGCTCTTGAAGATGAAGTCGATGATGAAGAACTTGATCCCCGCGTACAGACCTGAGGAGGAAGAGGAGGACTCAGAGAGGAAGGAACCAGCCCGTTTCTGACTGAACATAGATGATGAAAGTTGTGAAAACTATAAATGGGCAGAATAAGAGAAAGGACAGCAGGAAACATTTATAGTTAACTGTGTTTAGGGAAGCTGATGGGATGCAGATTGTACTACTAACCTGTTCTGGATTCATGTAAGAAACCTGTCATTAAATGATGATAAAATAATTTGCTTTCCCCACACACACACTAGCTGTTGGGACGGCTGAGCGGTCTAAGGCACCAGGGCTTCGTAGCAGGTTTGAACCCCACTAATAATGAGTAGTTTTGAAATTTGTTTAGTTTCCCTTTGATTTCAGACTTTACCGGACACCCTGTAGTGTGGAATCTAAAACTATTTCTCTTAAAATCTGCTATTGGGGTGAGATAATACTTTAGTAACACCTGAGAGAGAGCATTATGGGTATGACGGTGATGCAATGGCGTCAGTGGCACTAAGCTACCTGTAGTCGCAGTAAAAAACACTCCTCAATGGCCACTATGGCTTTTATACAAGGCTTACAAACAGCTGTGTACTGACTGAGCAGTTCCCTTCAGTGTAGTGCACATGCATAATAATAAACAAAGAGGAAAAAACAAGAAAGATCAAAAATTAGCTCCCTGGTGGAGAGGTGCTTTCAATGTAGTTTTACTTTTCAGAATTATCTTAAAGGAAAATATGTCCATAACCATTATGAAGCCCATTAGTTTGTATGGTATAGAGTGGAGTGTATCTACCTATAATGAAGCCCAGTAGTTTGTATGGCAGCAGGCAGGAGGAGATGAAGGCCACCCACAGGCCGATGTAGAGCTTCTGGGTAATCTCTGGCTGCACCCACGTGAACAGGCTGGAGTACGCACGCACACACACACACACACACACACACACACACACACACACACACACAATCAATGAACAGTATAAACACAGGAAAAGAGGCTAAAAAGCAGGTCGGGACAAGCGGAGTGTGAGTGGACCGGTGGTTTTCCCATCAGGCCTCCTGACTCTGGAAGGACCTGATGAGGAGCTGAGACTGGATCCATCTGTTCCACCTTTTAAAGCACTTCTTAAAATTCACTTTTATGTACTTGCTTTTATGTAATCACCTTTCATTAATTGTTTTTGACCTCCCATTTTTTATTAACTTAAAAGCTTTCATTGCTTTTGCTGTAAATTTTATGTTTGTGTTTTTTTTTTACTCCTTTGAAAAGCTCTTTGTAACTGTGTTGTTTAAAGAGCTATTCAAAGATTATTATTATTATTATTATTATTATCATCAACACTATTATTAATTAGTATTAATGCAGGCATCCAAGTACACATCCAGATGTGCAGATCCAGATGTTAATTTTAAAACAAACTCACACTGACTTCAATGGATCTCCAATCATGACAAAGTAGTGTGAACACATGCATGTGCACGCACACACACACACACACACACAGAAGAGGCTAAGTGTGTACACATTAATGCATGCACGGGCAAGTGCGCACACATATTTAATATCTAATCAACTATTGAACTGCACATTCAAAAAGGAAATCAGGACTCACTTCTTTATTTTCTCCAGGATGTCGGCCATCTTTCCAAACAGATTCTGTGAGAAGGAAACAACAAAAACTGAGCTGTGAAGACAGAGAAGAGCCAGCAGCTATCATCCGACGGCTTTGACACTCCTTCACATCTCACCTGGGCTTTCTGTGCAACATCCAGAACCAGCTGGAACTTCTCTGAAACAGTCAGGTCTTCTTTTGGAGGTTCCTGGTACAGAGAGGAAGTGGTATTACCTCACAGCTGCCTGATGTCAGCTGGACGCCATCCTAAAGCCAATACTACCTGACACTTTAGGTCCATTTACACCTGGCATTATGATCAATATATAATGATCAATCCCATCATGCCCTTTGCATTTACACCTGGTGTTAATTTGTGTTCTGGTTGTCTGATCAGATCTTAATTTTGGTGCCACAGTGCAGAGCCGGCAGTAGGTGGAGACGAGGCATCATCAACAAAAGCCAACATGGCGGGTGTGGGGTCATCAGAGTGATACTGTCCAGCCTGGATTTACTTTCATTTGAGGAGGAAAGGCTCGTCTTTTACCACTCTTTAGTAGGAGGAAGCAGAAATGACTGTGAAGCTGCTAGCTGCTGACTTAGTAACTTGTTTGGACGACTAAGTATGTTTTCACCTTGTCTTTCAGGGCTTCCGTATGCAAGATAAAGTATATTGCCAGGTAAAGAATAAATAGCCAGGGTAAAAAAGATAGCAGAGACTTTTATACATTTGGCTCTCCAGGTTTCAGTAGAGCTAAAACAGTAATCTGTAGTCTTACCACCGGCTCTGAGACCTCAGGCACGATGCTCCACTGGATCCGCCACCCTCTGAGAAACAGCAGAAAGACAACGCCATGAAATCAACACCGGGAAAGCACAGCAACGGTGCATCATGGGAACATCCATGTATGTATTTTGTTGCTGTCAATCATTATGTAAGAGCAGGTATCACTTTTTCAAATAGTCAATCTCTCATTTTGGGATGAAATGTAGCATAACTGCACACAGTAACTGAATATTGAATGTATAAATATGATATGTACAGTCTGCTGTGTGTCAGTATGGACTGTACTACTACGTCAGTTGTCTGTCAGTCTGCCAACGATTAACATTCATTGACATTTATTGTACTTGGTGTGTCTGATACTAAAGTGAATTCTGATGCTGATGCTGATCCTGACACTGTGATTGGCTGATGGGGTGTCGGCGGGCCGGCTGACCTCGCTATGAGGTAATTCAAGGAGAGCCTGAGGATGGCGAGGAACAGGAACATGGGGACGGCCCATCCATGCCAGGCTGCGTTCATATAGATCTGTGAGAAACAGAGAGGGTCAGACACACACACACACACACACACACACACACACACACACACACACCGACAGTGTGAGCTGTTACTGAACTACATCTGTACATGTGATGAATACTGAATACCAACACTGGGTAGACTTGTCAATGCAACTCAGTCTAGGTCAGTTCTATTCTGAATAGTCCCACAGGAGAAACACAGAGAACCAAACACACACAGCTGAGAAGACCAGAGAGGCAGTCAGCAGGTCAATACAGTGGAGTAAAAAAAACAAAAAAATTATAATAATGAATCAGTGCAAAATACAAAGTTCAAAAAGGCTACATAAGAATATTTGATCTTCTCTCATATTGCTGCTATCAGCAATATGAGGTCAAGATGGCTGTCAAGCTGAACGAGGAGGCCATCTTGACCTGGTTGGCAAAGCGAGTCCAGACTCAGCAGAGAGGGAGTGGGGGCCAGAAAGGCTGCAGCTGGGGTACATGTAGGTGCAGAAGTGAAGTCCAGGGGCCTCATGTATAAAAGTCTGCATAGATTTCATACTGAAAGATGGCGTTCTGGTTCCCCGCTCTGCTGCTCCAAACAGGGACAACGTGCTTTTCCACATCCAACTTTCGTTTGGACATCACACAGTTGTTCCAGGACTTACTCCGAGTGCATCTGCCCACCCGACACTGCGTTTTCTTCCCAGGAGAGATGGATCTCTGCACCATGGGTCTCTGTGCAGTCCCTGATGTCCATGTCACATAAACACCAACAAAGATGCCACCTTTGTGTGTGTGTGTGTGTGTGTGTGTGTGTGTGTGTGTGTGTGTGTGTGTGTGTGTGTGTGTGTCTACTCACGATGAAGGCGATGGCAGACGTGTAAACAGAGTGCCAGCTGGATAAGGCAGAAAGGTTCCTCATGAAGTTGGTGACAGGTTTGGCGCCTCGTTCTGGACGGGGGACACAGCTCATTCAGAAGCAACCAACCACGTGTTTCTATTTTATTTTATCTCATTTATCATGATGCAAATAAAAACCATGTGGACCAAACAACTCATTTCAAAGTGCTGATTTGTCAGGTTCCTTCAGGAAAAACAGGTGTGATAAATGAACTACAAATAATAAAAGTTATGTTATATAGCACTTATCTAAAAGTGATTTACAGGAAGACATAAAATCAAAGGGTGGTAAAATACATAAAAAAAAGGAGATCAAAATTGGCAAATCCATTCAAAAGGAAAAATGTTTGAAAATAATAAAAAGGTACCTGTGAAATTATGGGTCAATTCAAAGTTTGAGGTGTGGGTTTTAAATAAATGTGGATCAAGTGTCAATACTCACTGAGCCGCCGCATGTTTTCTGTCAACCTGTGGGTGAGAGAGGAGATATTTAAACAGCCGACAGAAATCCAGCACTCATCACCTTAAAGGATAAATCTGGTTATTTTTAGAGCTATTTTTAGAGGTGCCTAAAGCTCTTTAGTGAAGTAATCAACCATCATCATGTCAAAAACTAGGAAAAAAGGGCCCAGGTTGAAAATAAACAAAATTATCTTTTAAAGCTTCTGCGTAGAAAAAAAACTGCTGAACATTTTGAACTGGTCTGATTTCAGTTTCTTAACCCAACTCAATTAACCAAGTTCACAATAATAGTGAATAATAAAAATCTCCTTAATACATAATGTGCTTTACAATTGTGTAACAACACAGTCTAAGTTCACTGAGTACAAATGTATTGACGTATTCATTATGTTGCAACATCCTTGTGTCATTATGTATCAGGGAGATCTTCCATTCCTGGTTTTTCAGGCTGTTGTGCCAAGAAGTTTATCTCCACTCCGATCAGGCTCCTACAGAGTGACTTTGTTTAATCTAGTTCCCCGAGTCACCATTTATCTTTTCTCCCCATGATGTTTTCAGTTCAAGATGGCTGTGACTGAGGCATGCTGGGAAGACACCCAAATACATTTGGTATTAGCAAAATTTCGAAGGCTCCTGTCAAAGTAACATGCTGGTTTCTCTACAAACCGGATCAAAACTACTCAGTATACCAACGGAAAACTAAAGTAGTGTATGATATCCATAGCAGGCCAGACTGGGTACAGCATGGTACTGATACTGCAACACACACAGAGCAGGGCTGCTGCAGGTACAGCATGGTGCCGGTGTTATACACACGGTTGGTCCAGTATGGGTACAGTAAGGTTTTTTTTTTTACATTTTTGTGTGACTTATACTAGCTGCTGGTCGCAGCTAAATTCCAGTCTGGTTTCCATTAGGGGGACAGCACTGAAATCGTGTTTTTTGTTTTGAAAAGTGCTATATAAATAAAGATTTTTTTATAAGCATGAAAATGAAAAGATTGCAAAAGATATTCAATATCAGCACAAACACTGACTTTAGGCAGCTTCAGTACAAAAATATCTGCCTTCAAAATCCCATATCGGTTGAACTCTACTTCATTTCAACAAGCCACCTGAAAACGATGTAACATTATGACAGGAAGTATCAAAGCAGCAAAAAACCACTACACAGAGCAAATCAGAGTGTCTGGCCCCGCCCACAATCACTTAGAGCAGACGGACCTTCAACCAAGTCACTCACAGTGCGAACTCGGGCAAAGACCCGACAGCAGACTGAATCACTTGTAAAAAAGAGACTTGTTTCTGCCCTGCGGCGCCGCCTCACCTCTTCGCGCTCAGCGGCTCCTCCGTCTCCACTGTGCTCTCCTCCGGCTGGAAGCGGAAGTCCTCGATGTACGCCCCGAAGCGCTCATAAAGCCACTTCTGCAACCTGGTGTACAGAGTCTCCTTCTGTTTCTCTGTGTGGACAGACAGACAGGACGCCATGGAATTCATTAAAGTCGAGATGAAATGAAAAATGCCTTTTTAACCCTTTTAGATCACATCCCCGGTCGTATTGTGCACCTATTTAACAATATATGCCAAAAAAAAATACAAAAAATCAATTTCTTTGTATTCTTATATCAAAATTTTATCATGTTTTCTTCTTGTAAAACAAAATATGCCGTGTGCTTACGTAAGCATGCCCATAACCAATTTCAACCAATAATATCATGACATCCACCCATCACTCAATCTTCAATTTTTAGCGCACAGAGTTAAGATTCATTAGCTAGCTAGCTAGCAACAGCACGGTACTTCGGTGTGTCTTCGGGTGTTATGACACGCCCACTTTTCAACGTTCAAATCAAATTCCTCCCAACGTTATGTCCCGCCTGTCTTTCCTGTTTCACTCGGAAATACGTCACGATACGGAAGTTAGATACTCTCGAAATGCCGTTTCATCTCGACTTTAACATACAGGTGTAATGACGTTTTCACCTCGTACCAGATTTACCGTACATACAAGCTGCCGATTGGGTAAAAACGTTCATGTGAGCCTCCTAGTGGTACTTACAAGTAAGACATGGGACACTTTTTTTTTAGGCTTAGACTTTCACATTATTAGCTCCATTTTGTATGTGGCAGCAGAACGTCCTGGTGGTTGGTGAGGCCGATCCCTGTCAAAGTATCTGTGAGCAGTTCAAAGGATTTTATGTGTTCAATTACAGTCTGATCACCCAGGACACTGCTGATGCCAGGAGGAAAGGGCATTACCTTTACACACACTGACATGTGGGAGCTGACCAGTACACCCACAGTCTTCTACTATTGGTCACTGAGTGGTGATGCTGGAACTACCGGACAGGAAGTGCCTTGCTCGAGGGCACTTTGAGTTCATTGCCATCTGCCTGTCTTAGTTAAGAGCCAACACACCAGCTCAGCAGCTTCAGACCAGAGAAAGGTGTCGTTCTGTAGCTGTTTACTGGTCTGATGAGTCGGGCTGGAGCGCTGCATGAGCTACGAAATGTAAATATCTTTATCAAAGGGTAAAATGCTGTACATCATTTTGAGTTGTTTCTCTTTGATTTCTGTAAAGCACTTTGTAAACTCCGTTTTTAGCAATGTTGCTATACAAATAAAGTTTATTATGATTATTATTATTATAATTATTACTATCATCATGTACATATAAGCACATAACAGCACAGTGCACATCGCCTGGTGAAGGAGCTGGCACGCAGAGAGCGCACTATCAGTCAACTTCTGATGAACTTTTCTACTGAAGTCAACTGGGAAATAATCAGATAAAATTGGGAAATTCTCTTCTACATTTTGTTATTACAGAATCAGTCATATATGTCTACATATTTAGACATTATTACATAGATTGGTGACACAACTGCAAAGCATACACACACACGTGTTTTTAATATATCTGCCTAGAGGCACCACAAATATAAATCATCCAAAAGATAAAGAAGTAAGTCCAACACATATGATGCCACTTCTGCACCAACTTACTGAGTCCATCAACCCTCCTCAAGACAAATCTATCTATATATGAAATTTAGTTTGGTGAGAACTTTCTTCTTTTCCCTTTATCTTTATTACTCAAAATTACAAAATTGCCTATATACAGTATGTTGGTTGATGTGTTCGCATAGGTTGAATTTAGAACAAGGCAAAACAAAAACAAAGCAAAACAAAAACCAGCTCTGAACTTGGACATACAGTATGGTCACTGTGGGATTTCGAGGGTAAGAGGCCAGATGTTCCCCAGCCTCACACACTGTTAGCATCGATCCAACATTTACATTTTCAATCATCTTTGCTAGTGCATCCCAAAATTCACCAACCAGTTTTACTGTTTCACCAGCCAACTAGACTAGATAACTTTTAGGACAGAATACGACTTGATGGTTGGCTGCTGGTCAAACTGCCTGGTAGAATATACAAACTTAGCAGCCCGAGACAAAATGTACTGTGTTTGGATGTGGGAGTAATTTCTAACCCTCTGTATGAAGTTTGTGATCCATACTGGCGAGGACACGTCATCCTCCGCTGCCTCTCAATCAAGAATGAACAAAGAATGGCTTCACCCAAATGGATCAAAGTAAACACAGACATCAAACCACTAACTGCAAAATTCAAATGGGGTTCCTTAAGAACTGAGAATACTCAAATTTACTTGTTAACCCTTTCTGCACGTGTGGCATCTTATATCAATGTCTTGACTATTTTCAACTACAGGAGAAAATCTTTATTTATATAGCTCCTTTCAAGCCGAGGTTACAAAGTGCTTTCCAAAACAAAAGGAGCAGTAACAATATAAAATAAATCTAACAGAAACAAAAGGGAGTCTGACATGACAGACAGAAACATCAGCAGGAAGCCAACAAGCCAACAAGAGACGCTGTTTAAAATCAGTCAGAGGAAGGATGATCCACAGGAGCCTTCCTCATGTGTGTTCTCTCTCTCTCTCTCTCTGTCTCTCTCTCTCTCTCACACACACACACAAGGCAGTGCATGAGGTAAGGGGGTGAGACAGCAGTCACCCCTCATGTCCTGTGGTCGACTGAAACCTCAGGTCGCTCTCCTGTCACTCAATGATTTCCTCTCTCTACTCAGTCAAAAAAAACTTCTATCTCTCTCCTTAACTTCATTTCCTCTGCTGGCACTTCACTCATAGTTACATATTTACCACAAGGCAGACGTGTCCTCTGCTGACATAGTATACAAGCACATCCACCGGCTTCTTTGAGCCTGTCTGAGGATATAAACCTCTCATCCACAAGGGGGCAGCAAAGCCTCCGGTCTGTAGCCAGTGATCCTAGGTATTTAAAAATGGCTACTGTAGAGGAATGTCTACTTTTATACATTCTCAGTCACTGCTAAAAGAACAAGCCTGTACAGACCCACGGCACGTGTGTTCAATTCAATTCATGCACTGAAGCGTTACGACATGGTTATCGCTTAAATAATTCCACTAATGTCACTCAGGTACCACAGGCAATAACGTTACCTGACGTTAAAGTTTATAGAGCAACAGAAGACGTGGATGTATGTGAATTAACGACAGAGAGTGGGGCTCGGTGTGTGTGTACGCTAGATGGCTACGCCAAACGCTCCTTGGTGGCTCAAACTTACACTGAGTGTCCTTAGGCTTAGTATCGTGTACACGCCACCATGAAAGTTTCAATAAAGTCTTCCGTTTTCACAAAATGCAGCTTTTTGGAGCTGGGAGCTACAGCTACTGCTACCACGCTGCTAGCATTAGCTAAGCCCAAGGACACTCAATGTAAGTTTGAGCCGCCAAGTGTTTGGAAGGCGTCGCTAAATGAAGTTCTCAATAACGGTGAGTTAGATAAAGATCTTTGGGACGCTAGTATAACGGCATAGCCATGTAGCTAAGTTGTTGTTGTTTTTTTCAAACAATTCCTCTTGGGGATGGAGCAGAAGTGCAGAAGTAAAAGTGTGTAAGTCGGGGTTTCCAGCTCACCTGTGCCGTTGACAGGAGGAGGCGGAGCTTTGGGCGGCTGAGGAGGCGAGTCTTCAGGTCTGTAGGAGCAACAGAGACAGAAATGATAACCGTCGGCCCCGCTCTCTATACATGAACTACAGCAGGAGAATTCATGTATGCCTCACCAAAGATGGAGACTAGATTTTAAAAAAACACAGATGTCACAGATCACCACTTTAAAAGGGAAGGTTCAGTGATTTTTAGAGGCCCATCCTATTGATCACTAACCATGTCCACTATTATAACATTCAAAACATTTTTCAGATGTTTTTGTCTCTGAGAAATCAGCACCAGCCTCCTGTTAGCGTTTGTTAGCAATGCTAGTGCAAGTCAATAGCCCAAGTTTATACCCCATTGACTTATGCTAGCATGGCTAACTAATCATAATAGGAGGTGGCTGCCGATTTCACAGAAACACAAGCTCTAATGTAAAAACTTTTGGCCCGCTGCATGTAAGCCTTCACTGATATTTTTCCATTACTGGTTCGGTTCGTATTATACACTGAAGTTTGCCGGCTGGGTGGTGTTTGCAAACCAATCAGGGCCAATCACAGTGCTTATTAAAAATGGAGAACTTAGAAGAACAAAACCCGCCACCAAGATCTGTTGCAGGACTGCCCGCCCCACACAGACCTCTACTTTGTTCTCCTGCACTAAAATGAAGTGAAACCAAGTGTGGAGAGAGATCTGTCTGATGCCTCTAACATCTAAACACCAGCAGATCCACCAGAACCACATTCAAACAAACCAGAACCACATTCAAACAAACCAGAACCACATTCAAACAAATGGAGTTCAGAGCTGGAGGAGGATCAGCTGTCTGAGTTCACACTAACAGATTCAGTGTTTCTCTTCTGTCAGGGATTGATGACATAAAACACACACACACACACACACACACACACACACACACACACACACTGCAGATGGTCAGTTCTGAGGTTTCAGCGGGAGTCTCCAGAGTGGATGGAAAACTCCCAGCAGCCTCCTCTCCTACCTGGTTCTCAGGACTTCGCCCATCCTCTGCTCCAGGTCGAGCCGTTTGGAGCGCTCCCGGTCCAGCTCCTGCCGCAGCGTGTCCACGTTCGACTCGTCGCGAAGCTTCCTCAGCTCCTCCTCTGAAATAGATCGGTGGAGCAGGTTTATAGTGGAGGTATGTCACACGGCGGCTTGCATTTCATTTCAATTCCAATTTAATTCATATTCAAATGCAGTTCTAATTCAAATTCATATCATTTCCAATGCCAATTCCAGATAGATTACATTCCTTTACATTCCAAGTTGAAATCAGTGTTCAATTTATTCAATTCGTTGTCTAAGCCTGTAAGGGAAATTTAGTTTGCAAGTTTTAAAACACAGATCAAATTACCACATTACATATGATATAGATAAACACCAAGAATAGTGCAACAGACCAGAGAGGCACTAAGAAACTTGTCAATGCAAAAAACACAAAGTTGAAAATCTCTGCCCACAGCAGAATATCAGATTGTCCTTTACATAATGGAACAATATGCAACTGAAAGGCCAAGTTTTGGCTATTTAGTCTCTTGAATACTAATTTGAATTATAGTTTGAAGCTACTCACACCAGCCTTAACAGTGAATAACCTGCCGCTTTAAGTACAGTATCCATCTACAGTACTTCTATCATCAGTACATTGATTATCACTCCACAGGGTACAGAAAGTCTAACTTCCCCTGTAGCTGCTGCTACACTAATAACCAAGAACACAAATTGTTTACTGACAGGAAACTTTTGGAGAATTTGGAAACACACTAAATAACCCCTCAGTCACACATGTGCCTCTATAAATTTGACCTAACTTTGATGTATTTGCTGAGATTTAAGAAACATTTCACCATCAGCGGCAAAATAATCCCATTGGATCGAAAGACACAGCTACAAGGAACGGAAAGATTAAATTTCCTATCAAATTGCAAATTACAATTCCCATCAAAAGTCATATTTAACAGTTAGCTCCTGCTAAAAGGCAACAGCCAGTACACTCGTGTTTCTTAATGACCTTTTCTGTACTGGCGATGGAAGCGGAGAGAGAAAGGAGGAGGACAAAGGGAAGATAAATCCGAGGCCTTCGAGCCCGTCTCGTTTAGCACCTGTTAGCGCTCATTAAAAATGAATGGCCTGGCATGGAACACCTCGACCTACTTCATCACTGTAATTGAACTTGGGCCAGAGAGGAGATGAAGAGGAGAAAAGAGACGACGTTTTCCTGAGAAATGAAACGCCCTGCGCCCTGGGAATAAAGGCTGCAGAAGACTGAGGAACGACCCGTTAGTTTGAGTTTAGCTTGTTCGCACATATAAATGATGAAGCGAAGAAAGAAGAGAAAAAATACAAACTGTGCAGGTGAGATAAAGAAACCCCACGGGACGCATAAACACTCCTCACCTCACTCAAAAAATAAAATATAAAATAAAAAACATGATAAATCTGATCTGAAAATGTATGCCAAAATATGAAATGTAATGTCATTTAATTTACTAAAGACTAATCTAAAAGGGGTGAAATAATTGTGCTTTCCGATGGTTTCACTATAAGGAACATTCTTGAAAACAAAAAACATTTTGAAATAAGACAGATAACGCTAATATCCCCCCCCAAAAAAACAATTTAATCTCGAGCCAAGTTGATTTGCCTTGCTGACAAGTTACATTATCTCACCCCCTCAGCAGTTTTTTCACTTGTTTTAAAGGAAAATACTATATTAAGGCTCAAAAATTGATTAAAAGACTTGATCAGATCATTTTTACAGCGTACAATCCACTGAGGGAATCAAAGGGGGTCGGTTGGGACGATCCCTGCCGGCTCCCATCCAAACGTCTCACTCACAGAGCAGATTTGGGTCAGGGCAGCTGTGTGTGTGTGTGTGTGGTATGGGATTAGAGGCTAGACTGGTTTCCTTCCAGTTTGCCTCGGCACCGGCCAACGGTCCCACTAAACCCTAACATTCAAAACGCCGACCAGAAGCCGATTCTGGAAAGCTCTGCAGCTCCTGACACAGTTGGCAGAAGACAAGAGAATTAGACGGGGGGGGAAATGTAGCTTGAAAAGGGGGGAAAAAAAGGAAGAAAAAAAGGGAGAGGGAGAAAGAAGCATTGCAAAAGGCGAGGAGAGAGCAGAGGGAGAGACGCTGAGGGGAAATAAAGAAATGTAGGCTATATGAGAAAGAGAATGAATGGGAGGAAGGAGCAGCAGGGATGTGATCAGGAACACAAAACAGCAGGAAAAAAAGTCTTCCATTTGAAATTCAGGAGAGCTGAACTGTATGTTCAAAACGGCAACAAACCTGAATAATTAACATTTACATTTTAGGCATTTAGCTGCCGCTCTTATCCAGGGAGACTTACAGCATCAACAGGGGAATAAGCTTAAATCCCAAAAACCACAAAATTACAAGCAAACACACACTCACTCTGTCCAAAATTCGACCACTGACGTAATCTTAACACATACCACCAAACAGTTTATTTGTGTTTGATATATAAGGTTATGTGTCCTTGCTTAATGTCAAGTTGTCATGACAAAGACATCCAGAACAATGTCAACTTTGCATTGAAAGTCACATTATCAACCGAATGACACTTAATGACAGTTATAAATATTCATAAACATCAATTTATGTTCAGGTCAGATTAGGGCTGAACGATTTTGAAAAAATATCTAATTGCGATTATTTTGACTGATATTGCAATTGCGATATGATTTGCGATATTAGAGGGAATGATCATTTTTACATCATTATTCTCATTTTCATTGAAAAACTTATTAAAATGATTATGGTGTGATTTTTGCGGGGATCTGTACCAAACAAAGATGTTTTCTTAAGTCTGTAGAATATGATGTGTAGGCCAGGACATCTCTGCAGCACCACAATATTTCATTTAAAATGGTATTTTGACACATTTCACCTTTAACAAATATTGCGCCTCCTGCGATTTGAAAATTGCAGTAGGCCATATTGCGATTTCGATAAAATTTCGATTAATTGTTCAGCCCTAGGTCAGATGTCATGTCATGGTTATGACAGTGTTATGTCAGCCTTATGCACGCTCCACCAGTACACACTCATAGGCATGAGTGTGTTTGTGTAGTACGGTATATGATGTATGTATGCTATTGAGTAAAATGATGTATGTATGCATATGACGATGTATAGTATGATGTATAGTATGTATGTGAAGTATGTAACCTATGACATAGTATGTATATATGATGTAGTATGTACAGTATATTGTACTGTATATGATGCTATGTAAAGACCTTTGAGACATGCTTGTGATTAAGGGCTACATAAATAAACAAGACTAGACTAGACTAGACTCCAAGGAGGCTGAAACAAATGCTAAGAATTATTTTCAAATACTACTTGATCCACGTCTGGGACGGTTTTAAATTAACAGAGAGCTTCCAGGCGCGAGGAGAAAAGTAGATGGCCAAGGCCAAGTGTCCAGCAGACATGTATAATCTGCTGCTAATTAGACAGTTAGAGCTCAACTCTTCACAAAAACATGTCTTTTAAAATTTAAGAGTAATTTCTGCACAATCACCCTGAAGCAAATAAGCTGCGGCTCATTTCAGGTCGGAGCTCCTTGGGAGCTGGCAAGGACGAAAATTCAGTTTTGTTCCTAAATGAAATGTCCATCATTTGTAAAAAGCAACACCTCCGCTGGTGAAATGATTGATAGCACAAAATGAGAAACACATTATGGCTCTTTTGCAATGGATAGTCGGTACCCAGTCCTTGGGCTGACAACACTTTTACAGATTGGATCCTTTAGGTTTCAAAAATACTGAGGAACGAACTAGAGGTATTTTCCCCCCAAAATGGATATATTACATTTTGAAATGAAGTCTCAAAGTGTACCAGCATTTTCCCCTGAATCATTTTCCTTGGCAGGGTGGAAAGAACTAAGAGGATTTGAATATGTGACACTCAAACACTCCATTGAAACCAACAGAGTCACTTCTTTGAGGTGGGATGGGTGCTTTCTCAAGGCGGGGTGACGCATCCCACCGTTTCAGAGAGAAGACACTGAAATCTACCATTTATTTCAAGTGAAGAAGTACACTGCATTTACATTTTAGGCATTTTAGTGACTCTTATCCAGATCAACTCACAGGTGGCGGTATTCTGGGTCTTGCTCCGGGACATTTCGACAGGACACTGGCTAATAAACCTGTGACCATTCGGTTGCTGGACGGTCTCTCCAGCCACGAGTCTCCACTGTTGCCCCGCCAAGCTGGGCTGCAGCCTGGAGGGGGCGCTACGTTAGGAGCACAGAACAAATGGAAGGAAATGATCCCCCGCCCTGAACTTGGAGGTGACCGGACTGATTTAGCTGAAGCTGTACCGGGAGCTTTGTGTTACAGATTTACCACAAGGTTACCTGGGACAACAGCAGCCCGGTCGATAATTCAATACAGGTGGAACTTCCTGTGATGAGGTCCTGCAGCTGAAAGACCCGCTGCACCCGTCCGGCTCAGCTTGGGAAACAATACAGCGGGAGGGGAGGGGTTCAAAATGGTGGCTCCTCTCTAGCACAGAACGTTGTGTAGCTGAAACGTCACAGGTTTGATCCCTGCAGCTGCGTAGAGCTGAACGATTAATTGAACATTTTTAAACTGCAATGTGAACTTTCCAATTTCCAAATGGCAGAGGCTGCAATTAATTGCTTAAGAGAGAGGAGCGTCCAAAATGGATTTCTGAACAAGGTGTTTTAGAGCTGCAGGTGATCTTTGCTCCATGAATGAATACAATATTGGTGAAAACCTTTCATCAGACTCACTTCAAAAATCAAAATCACTTTTATTTAAACAATTTTAAAGTTCTAAAAAATGTATGACAAGAAAAACTTGTGATGATATGAATCAGTTTAAATCGCAATTGCAATATTCTGTCAAATAATCGCAATTAGATTTTTTGTCAATATCTTTCAGCCTTACCAACTGGCACCAACCTGCCTGAGGGTCCTTGAGCAAGACACTGGACCCCTCCCTCCCCCCTCCTCCCCCCTCCTCCCTCCTCCCTCCTCCCCCCTCCTCCCTCCTCCCTCCTCCCTCCTCCCCCCTCCCTCTTCTAAGCTTCTCTGGATCTTTGAGAAGTCAAAGATTTGCTGCATTCCTCCCAGCAGTGCTAGCTCAGGCTAAAGCAAAGCAAAGTTATAACCTTTTAATGCAACATTCACAACATAATGTAAGGTTATCCTCTTAAGATTTACGATTTTTAAAGCGCACCGACAGCAGATACTTCCCCTCATTAACCTTCTAACAAACAGATATGGAGTTACAACAGAACTCTTTAAATGACTTTCAAAGTGCAAATCCATAATCTGGTCAGTGTGCTCCGCGCAGGAAGCAGGGCATCTGTGGCAATCACACACAAGGCCAGTAACATTGACCTAATTGGAAAATGTATCGCCATGACAGCACACAACCTGTGACACCCCAGGCTGGATGTTAGCAGGTTATAAATATTCAACAAGGCCCCCCAAGTCCCAGAATCCCTCCTGACTCGCATAAATAATGAGGGATATGTCAGATTCTAGCAGAACCGTCTGCTCGCTTTTCTTTTCCTTTCTCTTTCTTTTTTTTTTTTTTTTAATCCATGATGTCACTGCACCTCTTTCGGCATGATGTCATTACCTTTGTAGTCACCATGGCGCCTTCACCGGTCCTGAATTGATACATTAGTGCTAGTGTTGGAACATAAAACGGCTGAGTACAACACACCGCATAATAACTCTGCTCAGAGACATTTTATAACCACGCCTGCTCATGATACTAAAACAAGAGAGAGAAGAAACTACAATTTCTCCCTATAATTAGTCTGTTTATGAGAGATTCCATTTCTAAGAAGCATTCTTGTCATGTTGAAAATTAATTCCCAGTTAGGGAAGGCAAAAATCTATGAAAATAATATCCAACGGCAAGAAACAGAGGTCCGATACAATATCATACTACAATATATAACGTTATTAAGTCATAGTATTAGGAAGATTTGTGCATACTCTTCAACTGAAAACAAAACATCTGCTGTCGAAGAAGCAAAGTTTGCAGCATCTTCCACCTGTAAGCCGGTTCAAGCCATCAGCTACAGAAGCCAAGGAGGTCCAGACAGTGGGTGCTGGGTGTCAGGTTCTCCAGCAGGACGGGGCGACTCATGATGAAGCAGCAAATGAGCGTTCAGTCACAACGTGCGTCGCGTGTGTTCGGCTGCCTCCTGCGCTTCCTGCAGGCTGGCGGGGCCGTGAAGCCGTGTGAAACCACATCCTGCCACGCACACTGCGTATTGCTGCTGTCACCGAAATGCAACTGCAATTTTCTTCCTTGAATTGAAAGATGAAACGATGATTTATGGGCTGAGTGAGTGTTATGACTCTTGAAACCGAGAACCCCACTGTATAAATTCAAAAACGCAGGGAAAAAATTAATTCGGAAAAGCCATAATATCCTGCTTTAATGTACCAAAACACAAATAAAATGCCATGCCGCAGAAATGGCTTTATATTGTCTTTATGGTGCAAAAAATGTGGTTATAGAATTTTCTTTCTTTCCCAGTGAGAACAATCTTCGACTACCATTTAAGTTTTGTACCAATTTAACACACAGATGCAGCCAACTGCCCCTTCATAATTTTATCCTGCATCTATCTGACGTAAGTCTTACACACAATTTGTTCTTTAATGTTACAAACTAGAAGCAAATCGGTACATTGCAACACAACACTGTATTGTCTCTTAACTGACAGTGAAAAGACCCTTCCTGGTCCCTGGTAGCTGGAATTAGAGCAAAACTTACACTACCAGTCACAAGTTTGGACACACCACATTTTTGTTTATTTTTACTATTTTCCACATTTCAGAATAGCAGTAAAGACATCAAAACTATGAAATAACACAAATGGAATTATGCAGTGACCAAAAAAGTGTTAAACAAATCAAAACTATCTTATATTTTAGATTCTGTAAAGCAGCCGCCCTTTGCCTTGATGAAAAGACAAAGGCTTTGGAAAGAAATTCATACATAGGATCAACTTCACTATTTATATTTGTCTAAGAAACACATTTCAAGCATTTAAGCAGAAGCCTTTAGATTAAAAGAACAACATCAAGAACAATCAGTCAGGTGGGTCCAGACTGTTGACTGGTAGTGTAATTTCTGTAAAACATGGGACTTATTCAATGGCTGGATCTGTGGGAAGATCTAAGTGGGAAGATCTAAAGGAAGCAGGGATGAGGTCTGGACATCAGCATGCAGGATGTGTCTGCTTGGTTGACGATGCATCTAGCAACTTCTCAGACGGGACATATGATCTATAGCACTTGATCCCTGGGAGCCGAGAGCTCTTTGTTCAAAGCCTCCATTTCTAACCCAGAGAAACCGCTCCAAGAGCCTCAGAGGCGTTCAGGAGCGGCGCCGTGGATTCTCGTATGACTGATTGTGTTTTCTGAATAGCTGACATGCTGTGCTGTGTGCTTTAACCTGCCGGACATCAGCGTCTAAAAAGAAGGATCGCACGGGGAGCGGAGCACAACGTATGCCCCAGATACTTACGTAAGTGCATAGCATTTGCATAGAGGCCAGTATTTAACGGAGCATATTGCCCTCATCACACGCTTCGCTTCCCTAGCCTGTGGCCATGACAAGAGGATTGTGGGACAGTTGGCCTATTCAGCCCCTCTGTGGTAAAGGAGCGCTGTGGCTGTCACACAAGTGAAGGCTTGCAATTGGTTTCCGTGTAGAGGAAACAAAAATAGCATTTGAAATTCGGCAAATTGGCAAAGTCTCAAGATGTTGGCATGCTTTCCAGGAAGTCTAATACCGGCTATCTGTGCTTTGCATTCATGCCTACATGGACCACGATGCTAAAGCTAGTCCTTTGCTGCTCACTGGAGTCAGATGGCTGATATTGTTGGCTCAGAGCGCCTGTACACCTGTTATAATCCAAACTGAGATGTCTACCATTTCAAGGAAGAATCCCCCTAAAGGTCAGTTTATAGTACAACGGTTTATGATCGCCCGATGCACATCACTACAAAGTCACCAACATTCCATCATCGCTCAACTTTGATTTTGGACGCTGTCGCTCATAAAAAGTAGAAACACTAGAGCGATTATAGAACGCATCGCAGAGTCGGAGCCTACAGACTCCACCGTGCCTCCAACCAGCTGCTGCAGTCTGCTTTTAATAACGCCATGTAACGAAATACATTTTCTTAATTGCACTAATTGAAAATTTAACCATTTGAAAGGAAAATAATAATAATACAGTTTGTAAACCAGTCTGCAGAATAGCCTAATGTACCTACATGTTATGTTACTGCTTTTGCAATGTTATTTTTCACTCTTTCTTTCTAAATAAGAAGTTTCATTCAAGTAAATCTATTGTCTTTATCCAGGTCTAGATAAATAGCATAAATTGTCTCCTCGGTGTACGTTTTATTCTACAGTCTATTACAAAAGTACGGTCTTCCAGAGCTGTTGATTACCGTTTAATTTGAGCTCAGAGAATTAATCGACGTTAGGATGAGAGAGTTTCATAATGTTGTCATGACAACTGAGCCAGCGATGGGGTCAAAGTTCAATCCAATTTAAGTCTCAGCGATGGGCGCAACGACCATCGCAACGATGACAGATCGCCTGTCGCTGGAAGTATAAACAACATGTCATTGCGACCGACGATAGAATATGATCATCGCCGGTGGTGATGATCATAAATCGCTGTACTATAAACTGCCCTTAAAACCTTTTAACTCTAGAAAAACAGCTATTGGGGATGAACTTTGTTTGTGAACTTTGAATGTTTACATCCCGATTTCAGTGCAGCAGCTTGCAGAGTTAGCTGCACCCCTTCATTTGATTGACGGCCTAAGTTGCAGGCATTTCAGTTCAATACACAATATCGTGCACTACGTCTCCTCCGTGCTCGTGCGTCCTCGTGCACGTGCCTGAAAACCACCTGATAAGTGTTTTTTGTTGTTGTACGCTACTAGTGGCTGAAAACTCTGTTGTTCATCTTTAAGATATCTTTACTCTGGTCACGTACAACCTACAACTAAGTGGAACAAGTTGACGCCCCCTTCTGTGGGGATTATTGAAAGGCATTCTGGGAAATGTAGGAAACCACTAACCGAAGCACAAGTAGACAAGGCAGGTTGAGGGAAATTGGTGATGCCAAATAAGTAAAGACAGCAGTAGGGTTGGGGTGGTGCGGGGAGGTGTGCGTGTACGTGCATGTGTGTGTGTGTGTGTGTGTGTGTGTGTGTGTGTGTGTGTATGTGTAGGGTTGGGGGGCTGTTTCTTAAAAAATGTGACACCTACTACAAGTACGATGATCTAATCAGCTGCATTTTTTAATACTGAGCAGTGAGGATCATTAAAAGTGCGTTCCTTGGTATAAAACCTTTCATGTTATGAATTCCAAGCGCTCAAACACAGTCGGCGGAGCTCAGTCAGGCTTGCAGCGAGCAAAAGGGGCGAGACGCCGACGCCCCTGGTACACAGACGAATCACTCCTCTGTCCCGCTTCACATCTTCTGAATGCTTACAGTACACAAAGTTTGGAAAGGTTAGTTGGACTCTCTTACTCAAAGCACGTCACATTACTATGTGACGTGCTTTGAGTAAGATCCTTGATTCTTCAATTTTCCACATTTAAAACGACTTTTTCCCCTGTGGAAGAGAGAAGCCTCAGAGTAAAGGCCAGTTTTTTTTTCAGTTTCGATTTTATCTTTTATGTTTTGTTTTATCTCCACCAGCTCGCCGCCTCGGTGTGCGACTGTTAGAAATCCTGTTAGGAATGACAGGAGTTCACAGCCCCGGTGTGTTTTAACCAGTCGGGTGTGTTTGTGTGTGTGTGTGTGTGTGTGTCGACCTCACCTTCTGTCAGTATGCATGGTGTGTGTGTCTGTCTGAACATGCATGCTTGTGTGTATGTGCATACAAGGAGCTAGTCTATATTTATCCACTGGGTGATGGTCCTGTGTTTATGTGTATGTGTGTGTGTGTGTGTGTGTATGTGGGGGGTGGGGGTTACGTATGAAACGGGTGCTGTGACTGTGAATGTGTGTGTATGTGTGTTTATTTGTGTCCAGAGGCGGCCTGGCTGCTCGGACAGGGAAGTCAGACGAGGACCTTCATCTGCTGTGAGCTCTAAATAACAACAGAGAGATTATTAATAGCCTGATATTACATAAAGCCTGCACAGTGAGAAGGCAGCCAGGTATTGATGGAGCAGCAGGCCGCTCTGCTCTGGGACTCTCAACATCACAGCATGACAGACAGGAGATGAAGCACAGCGCAGGTTTAATCCACAATGCGGTCTATCCATTTGGGATAAAAGGGCTTAGAAAAAGTCATCTATCAGTCCACAAAGGCTGTGTGAAGCACAGCGGTCAGTACAGCGTCCCTGGGCATCTGGATTATTAGGATTCTTAATAAAAAAATATATCGATTAATGGAGATGTTGCCCAGTGTCTCATATCAAAGCTTTGGATTAAGACGTCCTGGAGTTTTATGTGGATTTTAGTGCTGTAACGATCTGTATTTTGTCACATTTTTAAAAAGGTGCATACCGTATTTCCTCTAATATTGGCCCGGGCCTTTATTTACCTCAACTGCAGAGGGTACCAGGCCTTTATTGGAAGCAGGCTTATATTAGAGACAGGCCTTTATTTCTAATTCCCTCTGTTTGATAAGTATATTTGCTCCTATTTTAGTACGAAGCCTCCTTGTTTTCCGATCTGCTTCTGTTGGGGTTCGTTAGGTAGACTTTTTTTGTTACTGCAATGCATTACGATAATTACGGTAATCGACGACGGCACGCTCCAGAGACTTCCGCCGGCCGAGCGGGCTAACTTCCGGTTAGCCCTCTGCTAACTTGAATGGGGATACAGCTACTCTTGCGGCACTTGTACATTACTACAAACTACAGTTACATTATATAACAGGCAGCAGGAGTTTACTGGTATCCACCGTTGTTTTTTCCTTTATTTTTTTCCCCGGCCTGTATTTGAGGCCGGCCTTTATTTGTTCGTGTCGACCACGGCCCCGGCCATTATCGGAGACCTGGCTTTTAATTGACTACAGGCCACTATTAGAGGAAATACGGTATCTCAGTTTGGAACCAAACACCTTAATACACCTATAACTGAGATGGTTGAATAAATTCCAGTTTGTGTGTTTATGGTTGGCATCAAGTACGATTCATTTAGCTTCATTAACTCTTAAAGGATCAGGCTGGTGTTTTTTAATGCATTTCTTACCGTCAAAAAATCCTATGAAAATATCAAAATCAGCAATAAATTTGTTTTGCTAACAAGTCTCGTCCATGTAGCCGATGCCCAGTGAAGCCTCATGTCCCAGCAGCCATAGAACTCCACTGTATTAAAAAAACTAAAACTAAATATTTCAACATAACATATTTCATCATCACGATGCACCGGGCCGGCCGACTTTTTCCTCAAACAACTTAATAAGCCGACCGTAAACACGTTTTCCATCTCAGGAAAGTAGTTCCGTAGCACAGAAAATAGTCCCCGGCGTAATGAAGAATTTGTTCCCATTTGAATTTGATGAGATGATTTTTGATTTTTGGTAATAACTACAATAGCCTGACTTTTCATGGTAACAGTTAGCTTTAATCAGTTAATTTTTAAAATGTAAACTATGTCTTTGTGAGCTGTATTTAAAAGGTTTTTAGCTTACAATTGGAGCCAATGACTTCCGGTTTGAAGGCTAAAAAGGGAACGTGGGAAGTGGGAAAGTAATGAGAGTAGAGCAAACGCATTGTTGATTTAAAAACAGCAGCGTTATCCTAAATGAGGAGTCACCTGGACTCTCCTGTCCTGGATGTTGGGGTTTGGACGGGTTGAGGAATCTCCTCTACTGCTCCACTAATCTCTGACAGTGTGTTCAGCCACTGAATTAGATGAAGTGAGCTCCAGACTCTTCTGTTTCATACTTTTTCGGTGAGGAGTTTATCACCACTGGCCATTTCAGGTCTCTCTCTCTTTCTATCTCTGTCTGTCACTGTGTTTCTGTTTCTCAGTGCATAAATTTGCTTGTTCACGATGATGGACTCACTCAGGCTATTAATTCTCGGTGTAATATTATCCCCTTGTGCCTCAAAGCTTGTTCTCTTTTCCCACGTCCTCTGTCTTTCAGCTTCGTCTTTCTCTCCCACTCCACATTGAACATATGAATGTATAATGGCTACATAATCATTTTAGGTATAATATTTTCCACTTGTCCCTCTCTCTCTCTCTCTCTCTCTCTTTTCTGCTCTCTTTATCTCTTCCACTCCGTCTCTCATTGCATGACTTCACATGCGTATACTAACAGCTTCACTTATATAATGTACAGCCCTGCAGCAAACAACGCCATAACAACGTACTTAACCATTAATGAGCAGTAGATTAATGGTTAAGTACCGATTAACAGGCTTGTAGTTCATGAAATAGTTTCTGCTATCCAGTTTAGCTGCGCTTCTGGCATTGATTCTTTTTTATCTTTCACTGTTTTCTGTGTCCTTTCTATGTTTTATGATATGTGGAAACAAAGACTAACTATAAAACAAGGGTTTAATGGCATTAACAGCCAGATGTAAGAGGCTCAATTCCCACTGGGGCGATTCATGTTAGAAATGTGTGCAGTCATGCTCTGTAGGGCATTATGAAAGTGACCAAACGGCAGATGTGATGCTGGATGGTTCTGGTTCATCATCATGTGGACTATCTGGGCTGATGAGGTCATAACATGGAGAGTGCAATCTGCTCAGCGAAGCCATCGATCGGAGCCGATCGACTGATATTGATCAGACAAACCACTGGGGCTGTCCCGAATACGAGTCACGCACCTTCAAACTGCTTGGCTCTCCATACACGGGTGACAGTTCACCCGACAAAGTTCACACATAGTCACAGTTCCTCCTCACAAAAACACAGCGCTGAAAACATGCTCGGTGGAGTCCGCAGGTCCGTCGCTCCTACACGCTCCTACACGCTCCTACACGCTCCAACACGCTCCAAAGCGGGAGAGCAAACTCAGCGGCAACCTCTTGGCAACCGGCCAGCTAGCGGTCCTGTAGCTCCTTCAGTTAGCAGCCAAGGAAAATGTAGCTTAGCACCGTTTATATCCACGGCAATCACGCTGAATCCACTTGAACTCAAACAACAGTCCGACCTCACTCAGAGAGCGGCCGCAGCTTAAATCCGAGGTGATCACGACACGGTTCGGGCGCCATTTGTAAGTAAGTAAGTAAATAAAGTTTATCTATATAGCACCTTTCACAAAGCAAAGTCACAAAGTGCTTCACAGGAGTAAAATAGTTCAAATAAGACCATCAAATCGTAAGAAGCAATAAAACATAAAAACAAAGGACATAAAAACACGCAGAAATACAGACACAAGAGGCTAGACAAAGGCCAGTCTGAGCAGATGAGTCTTCAGCTGCTTTTTAAAAGTCTCAACAGAGACCGCAGATCTTAAGTCCAGTGGAAGAGCGTTCCATAGTTTAGGTGCTACAATTTCAAAGGCTCCATCACCTTTTGTTTTGAGCCTAGAGCGAGGGACAACCAGTCAGCCCTGGTCAGAAGACCTGAGTGACCTGCTGGTAATGTAGGGATGGAGTAGGTCGCAGACGTACACAGGTGCCTGACCATGCAGGGCTCTATATGTGATTACAAGAACCTTAAATTGAATCCTAAACTTGATGGGAAGCCAATGTGAGGAAGCTAAGATGGGTGTGATGTGAGACGTCCTGCTGGACCTGGTCAACAGCCTTGCAGCAGCGTTCTGGACCATCTGGAGACGGTCCAGGGATTTGTAGAGATGTGGATGATCTCCGGGGAGTCGTTGGAGAAGAAGAGATGAACACCAGACGAAAAACTTCATACTTCAGCTGTAGTTTTATTAAGGGCAGACGTTGTTGTGATATAGGTCAAGCTCTGACTCCGCAAGAGCAGAAGTGTGACGTCACTATATAGACACCCAAGCAGTGAGCATAACATATAAAATTACATAAAAAAAAGGAATATCCGAATCCCAAAATTGAAAACCGAATACCTACCCAACGAACGAATATCGGAATAGTCGAATATTCGGGTCCACCCCTACAAACCGCACATAACTGTGTGGACGGAGAGACTTTTCTAACCCTGATTTATACAGGGAATGTTAGCTAACATAATACAGGTACACACTTTCACACTGGGAGCAGACCAGTACAACCACAGTCTCCTACTGGTGGCCAAGCAGCAGCTGGGGTGAAGTTTTTGGTAGATTGTCCTGTCTGTTAACTTCCCTGTTAACAGACACCAGAATCCTCCATGCAGGGAACCACAGCCAAAGTTCAGACCTCCTGCATGTTGCTCCTGCGCCTCAGACAGTCCCGTGTGGATTGGAATGAATTTGTGAAGAGTTTGGCATAAAAACAAAAAAAAAAAACACCATTCCCTGTGTGCGTCTGTCTCATTCCTAGAATAAATGGTCAAATTCCTGCTGTCACAGTGGAGAAATCTTTACTAAAGGCTGTTCTGACCATTGATATGAACGGGTTTCACAGTGAATCTTCTGGCAAAAACGCACAGTGACTCAATACTGAATGTGTATTTGTATATATTTAAATATGTATGTGGTATGTACAGCCAAGTGCATGTCCTGCACTGTTATGTGTTGTCCTGTCCCATGTGTGTCAGCCTGTACTGTACTACTGTAGATCTCCAAACCTCAATACATTTAACTACATGGTGAATAAATAAATAAAGATTCTGATTCTACCATCTTTTCTCGCAGCATTTAAGAAAATCTTCAGTCATGAGATTTGCTCATGTACAAAATCCCTGAATCTGTCCTGCGCGGGTCCTGTGTGACTCAGCACGGCACCAACGCTGCCGGTTTCATTCCCACTGGGGCGACTCGTGCACTCATAGTGCTGCATGGCCAAATGCCAGATGTTATTTAGATGAAAATGGATCCATGATTTTGGATATCATGGGACTGCTGAACATGTAGCCTATACAACCAAGTCAGCCACCATGTTACCCAGGGTGCTTTGAGTGTTTTTTTGTTGTGCAGCACTTGCAGCACACTGTGCTAAACTGATCTGAGGTCTGGTCACTTGGAGAAGCAGGTTTGCTTACACAGTGTAATGTAAAACCTCCATGCATCTCGCTGACTCATCAGGCCGGACTTTAAGGACAGAGGTCGCTCCTCCTTAACAGAGAAGACTGAACACTTTGCAATACTTCACACCAAACTATTTTTTGATACCTCTTCGTTGAATGAAAGCATATTTCATTATGATACAAGGCAGAGTTAGAGGTTCACATGCTTTTCTAAATAAAACCAGTCAATTTATTTAGTATAAATGGCCATAAAAAAGAAGACAACTCATTTTAAGAACTTTTTTGATACCATTTGATTTCCTTCACAAACAACTGAGAATCTCTTTTCTTTTCTCTCTTTCTTCTCTCTGTTCAAACTAACAGACTGATTTCAGGTTGTTTGGTTATCTTTCTGGTGGATCTGGTGTTCATACTGAACATATGACCAGTATATCGACATCGCACTTCATCCATGTTAACAAGCAACGCCAACATCTCATTAATCGTCCTGACAGCGTGTTATCTCCGGTTGGGTGCTGATATGTTAGAAGATCATCCATGGTAGAAGTTCATCTGTTCTGCATCTATCCTGCAGCCTCGACACATTCACAGTCTACATGATGAGATAACCCAGACGAACCTTTAACATCATTTCTTGCACAGAGAGATTTAACCGGTTAGGTAACAGCGAAGGCCTTCATGCCTCAGGATTATTAGACATCGAGTATCTGCCGATCCCAAGGACGGATCCGTTTTGTAATTAACTGAAAAATGTAGCAGACATGAATGCTACCCAGCTGCTTTCAAACCAGATGCCGCATAAGTGGATTGGATGGTGGAAACCAACTAAAGAAATAAATAAATGAATCGGAGGAAGGGAATTAAATTTAAAAAATGGATCTGAGGTTGATGGAACAACCTGTGGCGAACACCGATCACCATCAAAATTCAGCAGGATCGGATCAGATTCCGATACCGATATGCGATCGATCGGTGCATCCATACTCAGTTTACAGCAACATGGGAAAGCAGTCAGATTTGGACAGATTTGGGAACGAGCCACAGCTGATCTGACGCTGCAGTCTGGACGCTCCACATCACCAGATGATGAGCTGAGATGAGCCGGGCCAAATCTGATCTAATGTCCGAGCACAGGCAGGCGGGCCCGACAAATTCAATTCTCACATCACAATGAGAAACGCTGGCAGCGGAGAACGACTTTCAACACACGAGGCTTTCACATTTATGAGCTTATTTTATTTTATGCTGTCAGGATGAAGATATGATTATCTAAATCCATCTGGAGCACGTTCTGGTGAAAACGAACTGAATCTGTGTGTAAAATACATTTTACAAGGATGTTTACTTGTGAGAGGGAATATATCTGCAATCTGACAATAGTATCATTACATGAAACGCTAAAAAAATAGAGTACAGGGTCTGAAAAACTCTAGTACAGCAATGTTTCAGTACAGCAGTGTAACAGTAAGGTCAGGCTACTCACGCAAGAAGTGCTTCTCTAGTAAGGCAATTTCCAGGTGACCTTTGACCTCATTGAGGCGATCGGCCTCCGTCCTCTGGAAGTCTTGGATGGCTGCAGCCATAGCGAGCGACCCTGCACCAGCCTGAGAGACACACACACACACACACACACACACACACACGCATGAATTAGCACAAAAAAGCACAAATTACAAGTAAGTGAAATGAATGAGAATGTCTCTGCCGCAGGTGATGAGGATGCTATAGGAAATATTAGAGTGTGGTAGGGTTAGGGAGGGTGTGTATGTTCATTAACACAAAATAATTTCACAATAGTCAAACTTTAAAAACACACATGGGTAATGCAAAGGGCAGAATGATGTAACGAATGCTCCCAAGACCCTTCGTCTTGTACAGCAGAGGAACGCTGCAGTAAGTACAGAACCAGAGAGGAAATGTTTTTAGGTTTTTATTCCTCACTCCAAATCTTAACTCCACAGCCCATATTTACTAAAACCTTTAGCGGGACGAAGACCTGCAATGATCAAAGTCACCACTAACACACTGGTGTTATGTGCTAAAGGTTTTTGTTTCCATGGATGAGTAAATCAGGGCCTATGAGTGCGTTTACACTCACATTAATATTCTGAATGTGAGTCTTATCCCGGGTCTTACTCAGGATCTGGTGTTTGTTCATCTACCTGTATACATGGAGACAGTCTAACACTCGGTACGTTTCCTGTTGTGTTCATCGTGTCTCCATGGAAACAGCACTGTGCTGTTCACCAAACCCAGAATCTGGTGTTTACATGCCAGAACGTACCGGTTAATATCAGCGTATACCAGCTAGCATAGTCGGGTTTTTCTTAGTCGGGATATGGGTTTATCACGGTTACTGTAAACAGGATATGGCATTTACATACACCAACTCATACACAGAATATTTGAATATTCAGAATATAAACAGAATATTGTCAGGTACAGTGTGTCTGTGTCTGTCTCTCTGTATTTTGAACTATCAAATAAAGGCGAAAATGCGAAAACCTTCACAGTAATGACGGTAACAAACTCAAATATATCAATTTTGAGTTAGTGTAATGATAGTGTGTAATAATAGGTGTGAATTTGTCAATTTAACATTATCCACTAAAATCAGGGCGCGGGGGGGGGCTCTATGACTCTGACCCTTGACCTCCTTCCTATTGGTTGTGTAAAATGTTGCTGATATAGGAATTTAAAGCTGCTCCGCATAGGGGCATCAGCAAAACGGTTAAAATCTATAACTGTTACTTCCCCTTTAGTTCTGCACCAAGTGAAAGCGGCGTGCATCAGACAGAGCAGAGCAGAGCAGAGCAGGGCTCGGCCTGCAGTAACCTCCTGTGCATCAGCAGGGAAGAGGCAGATCACAAGCCAGACTCACGTCCGGTTCCTCCTGAGGCGCAATTAAGTAACGCCGCTCTGCACTGCAGGTCAGCTTCACAACTGCCGCAAGCCACAAGAGGTCAAAAGTAAGAGAAAAGCAAGTTTGTCCTAAAATGATGGCTGCAAAAAATAAAACATGTCCAAGTATATCTTTGCTTGTGCAGCCATAATCCACAGGATCTGATGCAGCTATTTAGAGCACCTGGCTCTTCATAACCTGGCTATATTTGAGGGGGGGATTTTTATTATCACAGGGCTCCACCAATCACAGATGTCTGGTTGAACCTTCAGGAGGATCAACAGGACGTTGTGGCGTTCGCCCTCTCCTCACCCATCAGCCTTCTGCCTGGTTCCTTTAAGTTTAGTTCAACTTCTGCAGTGTTGCTGATGGAAGTATGCTGATATCAGGTTGTTTGGTTATCTTTCTGATGGATAACCGGCGCCAGCAGGTGTTCATACTGAACATATGACCAGTATTTCAAATCGCACTTCATCCATTTTAACACATTTAACATGACATCTCATTAATCGTCCTGACAGCGTGTTATCTCCGGTTGGGTGCTGATATGTTAGAAGATCCTCCGTGGTAGAAGTTCACCTTCGTACATTTGTTCTGCATCTCTCCTGCAGCCTCTACACATTCACAGTCTACATGATGAGATAACTAGCGCCCAGACGAACCTTTAATATAATTTCTTGCACAGAGAGATTTAACCAGTTAGGTAACAGCGAAGGCCTTCATGCCTCAGGATTATTAGATATCGAGTATCTACCGATCCCAAGGACGGATCCGTTTTGTAATTAACTGAAAAATGTAGCAGACATGAGTCTACATGATGAGATAACTAGCGCCCAGACGTACATTTCAGATAAGTTCTTACAGAAAATGGAAGCAGCAGAGTGCGTGTGATCAAAATGAGGTAATTGCAGCCAAAACAACTGAACACACTGGAGACGCACGTGAGGTCGTGCTCCATCTGAAATTTTAAAAAACGCGTACGCCATCGCAGCGCCTCCTTCCAGGACTGCCGGCCGACTGCAGCGGCTTTTTTTCTTGTCGGAGATGTGGTGAATTTTCCTGCAGCGACTCTAAAGTGCTGGAGTTTAAATGAGAAGCACAATGAGCATGAAAGCCGAGGTCGACGGACTGCCACACACAAAACATGAATCAATCATTATTCTAAAGATGACAACTTTAAAATTTTGAAAGTGTTTTGCATTCATTGTTGTAGCAAAACATCAAGCAGCCGGCGCTAGTACTGGATGAAATGGCCAGAACAACATTTTCGCATGCGAAGAGGATGATGGGAAATTAATAAACTACAGTGTGAAGATTTATAGATAAAGTTACATTTTCACAAGTTCAACTGTTCTAACTGATCTACAATAAATCATAGAATAGAATGATGAACGATGATGCAAATTTTACATAAACCATATTCGGCTCAATAAAGAACAACATGACTTTACCAAACCATGATGAAGTTTCATGGCACCACAGAGGAGTGACGTGCACTAGAGTTGAATTAATAAAAAAAAAATCAAAATCGCAATATGAACTTCTGCAATTTCCAAATCGCAGAAGCTGAAATTTATTACTTAAGAGAGAGTTTGGTCCAAACTGGATTTGTCTGGAGTTTTAGAGCTGCAGGTAATCTTTGATCCATCAGACTCAAACTCTCAAACTCAAATCTTAAACAAACAAAAATGTCACTATCTTTCAGCCCTAACGAGCCCGCAGGCTTAGACTCCGCCCACAACATCCTGCATGTGCAGCTCTGTCTGGTAAATCCTAATGATGACAGCACTGTAAGACAGGTTTCTGTAGACTGCATACACACCACATGCTTATCATTCCAAGACGAGACAATAAGAGGAGGCATGTCAACACACACACACACACACACACACACACACACACACACACACACACACACACTATAACTGGTCCACGCCCAACAGGACCGGCTGCAGATTGACTCGCACAACTAAAGTACATTCCACTGTCCCATACACCGTGTTAACGAGTTGTAAGATTAAGATAACAGAAAGTAAAGTAGTAATTGGTTATAACTCAAGACAAGCGTTTTCAGCATAACCTGTTATCACTGGATTCAGAGCTCAAGTCCTTTAATAAGTCCAACTGTAAACCCTAATAAGTCATACTTTTGCTTCTCATTCATACCTCTTACTATACACTACCAGTCAAAAGTTTGGACACACCACATTTTTCTTTATTTTTACTATTTTCCACATTTTAGAATAACAGTAAAGACATCAAAACTATGAAATAACACAAATGGAATTATGCAACGACCAAAAAAAGTGTTAAACAAATCAAAACTATCTTATATTTCAGATTCTTTAAAGCAGCCGCCCTTTGCCTTGATGAAAAGGCTTTGGAAAGAAATTCATACATAGGATCAACTTCACTATTTATATTTGTCTAAGAAACTAATTTCAAGCATTTCAGCAGAAGTCTTTAGATCAAAATGGCTTTAAGAGAATGAAAAACACAGAACATTCAATCAGGTGGGTCCAGACTGTTGACTGGTAGCGTATCTATTTTCTATATTCTTGTTAATTTTCTATTTTCTTCTGTTTATATTCCATTTTTCTTTGCTGCAGCCGATTACTATTTGCTGCTGCAGTGACCCAGTTGCCCCACAGGGATCATTACACTTTCATTTTATCTAACACCGGGCTGGTGATGAAGGGAAATACTGGTGTTTCTCACACTCTGTCCAACTGTCTTCATCACTTCACTATGTTATTCTTCATGAGCCATTTTGGGCCAAGTGTGTGGAACAGAGTCTGGTTCGAGTCTCTGGACGTCCGATGCCGAAATTTGAAGATGATGAGAAGTTTGTCAGACTGCCTGCTGGTTACAAACATTTTTTTTTCACTTTGAACCAATCATAAAGAAATATCAAGTCACCCACTCTTGTCTTTTCTTTTAGTTTCATGCTTTATTTATACCACCAAACGTTTTTCGGCTGCATGGCCTTCGTCAGGGTGATGAAGACATGTAGCCAAAAACTTTTGGTAGGATAAATAAAGAAAAAGTTCTGTATTTTAACCAAGATGCTGCACAAATCTTAACAGAGCAGATCAAAGAAGAGACAGAACCAGCAAAACAAACACCAACATAGCACAGGGACACAAATAAAATAAAATAAATAATCAAAAAAGTTTCATGTAGAATCAAAGGCTAAAGAGTAGAGATGGGAGTGAGCGATTTCCCATGATTCCAGTCTGTCTGCACCTCAGCTCTGATGTATCACACAGAGAAAGGAAGGAAGTGATGTCAGTATTCAGCTGACGGACGGCTTGTGTCGTCTATCTGTGGCAAATCTCCCCATTAATCACCTATATTCATCACCTCTATAAATAACATTGCTCCATTACTTAAATTACATGTGATGATGATTAATTTCAGCATCAACAGGTAGCACAGGACTAGCTGCACGGCGTCACCTGTCTCGTTTCTATGGGAACGAGTGACCACCCACCCACCCATCCACCCCCTCCCCCTCTCACCCCCTGGTCTAGATGTTTTAAATCTCTCTAGTCTTCTGATCCAACGGGCACCTTGATGAGGTAAGAAGTCAGCCAATAGGAAGTGGCAGTGGATTGGCTGCTGTATATCTGCTGAATGAATACGCCAACTCAACAAAAACTCAAGCTGTCCTACTTCTACTTCCTGCGACAAACACTCTGGTAACTAAAGAGGGACGTTAACATCTACTGAACCGTCCCAAATACAGGTCAGTCAGATTTACATCTAAATGGATCTAAGTGGAACTCCACATGCAGGCGGCAACTGAATCCTCTCTACATTTCCTGACTGAAACAGTCATTTGCATTAATCACCTATAATCATCACCTCTATAAATAACATTGCCCCATTACTTACATTACATGTGCTAATTGATTTCAGCAATATGTAAAATAAATTAGAAAATCCCAAAGAAGAAGACAAAGGCGACGGAGAAGAAGACGACAACGAAGAAGGAAAATTCATCGCTCCCTGGAGGAAAAAAAGTATTTTCTCTTGCCCTCCCTACAGGGAGGTCAGAGGTCAGGGTCGGGTTAGGATTCAGAGCAGACAGAGCGAGCGGCCTACATACGAGATACTATGATCTCGCAATGTTACAGGTTTGAATCTGTCTCACAACCTTTATCAGATCCACCCCACCCCACCCCCACCTAGGGCTGGGCAATATATCAATATTATATCGATATCGTGATATGAGACTAGATATCGTCTTAGATTTTGGATATCGTGATATCGTGATATGGCATAAGTGTTGTCTTTTCCTGGTTTTAAAGGCTGCATTACAGTAAAGTGATGTAATTTTCTGAACTTACCAGACTGTTCTAGCTGTTCTATTATTTGCCTTTACCCACTTAGTCATTATATCCACATTACTGATGATTATTTATCCAAAATCTCATTGTGTAAATATTTTGTGAAAGCACCAATAGTCATCCCTACAATATTGTCGCAATATCGATATCGAGGTATTTGGTCAAAAATATCGTGATATTTGGTTTTGTCCATATCGCCCAGCCCTACCCCCCCCCCCCCCCTCCACCACCCTCCTTCTCTCTTATCTCACCTGTCTTTCTACTAAACTGTCACTGACATCTACAACAGTGTTTCTCAACCCAGTCCTCAAGTTCCCCCTGTCCTGCAATCCATGTGTCATGAGAAAATGCGGCCCTTGATTGAATCAGGTGTGTAAGAGCAGAGTTGCAGGACAGGGGGGTCCTTGAGGACTGGGCTGAGAAACACTGATCTACATTTAAGACAATTATCAGCTTACAATGAGAGCAACAGTAGACAAGTTTCACTTCCTAGATCACCAGCATTACAAGCAAAAAATAGTAATGAGGTGAATGGTCAGAGCCACACAGCGCCCTGAGAACATTCCTGTGAGAGAAAAGCTAGAAAAAGGGGGGAAGTGTGGTGTAAGACCGGTCTAACCCGTGATTCAACATGATGACGATTAAAAAAGGTCATACAGCGACTCGGTGAAAGATTAGTGCAAAGTCACTCAATCTGCACCAAGCTGCATTTCAGGCTGCTGCAGATTTACTCCGGGACGTTAGATCTTCCACTCGGGACACAAGGGAAATGCGGACAGACAGGCTTGGCTTGGTCAGCTTGCAGAGACGGCACTAACAAGACTTATCAAAACAAGGGAAAAGATCAAACAGCTGCAGAGCTTAAGTATTTTGTCTGGGGTTTAAACTTCAAACACCACCAAGCTGTTCTGACACCCCCCTCCCACCCCCCCCCCTCCAACACAAGAACATCAAACAACAAAATGAGGAAAATGATAAAATCTGAATATTATCTGAGAGTAAATTAGTCTGGGAGTCTTGTAAGCATTGGTTATGGCCACCTGTAAGTTAGGTCCGCCAACTTAACGCAAGCTATGAAAAGAACTGCAACATTTGCATTTCGTTCCATTCAATTTATTACGTTCGTCAATACCAAATAAATCCCTGCAGAATGGAGAAAGCGTCAGTGCCTGTGTTGTTGGCATGGGCCTGAGTCTGCAGTCAGTCTTTTGCTGGTGACGCAGACAGCAGTTGGAGGGCTTTCACTCCAGCTGATCTTGTCAAAGGACAAGATCAACAGGAAAGGGACTGAATAAACAGGAACGCTGTGTCTCGGGAGGGGAAACCTCTTGGCCGAAAGGCCTCTAGAAAACTGCCGAGCTGCACCTCGACATGGAGAGTGAGCGGACTTAATGAGGCGGACTGGAAGAGTCTTCGCTCTGTCGGAAGGGAAATGTTCCTGAAGCATGACTGGGTTGTTAGAAAACTGAAAGGATTATCAGAGATATTATTACTAATCATCTCATTCTGAGGCCAAGGAGTGATTATTTAAGCTTTCAGGATTATTTTCTTCTGAACATATTATTTATTCTTATATAACTTGTTGAAAAAGGTTAAAAGACCAAAACGTCGACACAATAAACTGGCGCTGAAGTGACTTTGTGTGCAGATTAGAATATTGCTTTTCATCTTTTGGGTGATCTGAAGTTAGGGTTCAGACTGTTAACAGCACCAAGAAGAAAGCATATCGCCCTGATACATGTCTTCTCTCTGTATAAGAGAACATAATGCCAGACTGCATGCCAACACTGGCAAGTGGAGAGTTTTATGTTGCCTTGGCTCATAACTCATCCACCCCCCCACCAATTGGTGAATTTGGTAGAAGGAGACCAAGGAGTAACAAGCAATTTTTTAATTTTTTGCAATTTCTGCTTCACTGGATAGTTTGCAGAGAGACAGGAAAGATGTGAGACAGAGAGAGGTACGACATGCGACAAAGGTCCAAGGCCGGTTTCAAATCCAGGATGTCGCAGATACACAGTATGCAGCTTAGTCTGACCAAGCTGCCAGGATGCCCTCAAACATCTTTGGATTAGTTCTTTTAAAGATTATTTTTTGGGGGCAGTTTCACTTTTATTTGACAGTTGAAAGTAGAGACAGACAGGAAAGATTGGGAGAAAGTGGGGGATGAAATGCAACAAAGGTCCCGGGTCGGACTCAAACCCAGGACGACGTATTTACATGGTACACGCTAGGGCTGAACAATTTTGAAAAAATATCTAATTGCGATTATTTTTACTGATATTGCAATTGCGATATGATTTGCAATATTAGAGGGAATGGTAATTTTTACATCATTATTCTCATTTTCATTGAAAAACGTATTAAAATGATTATGGTGTGATTTTTGCGGGGATCTGTACCAAACAAAGATGTTTTCTTAAGTCTGTAGAATATGATGTGTAGGCAGGACATCTCTGCAGCACCACAATATTTCATTTAAAATGGTATTTTGACACATTTCGCCTTTAACAAATATTGTGCCTCCTGCGATTTGAAAATTGCAGTAGGCCATATTGCGATTTCAATAAAATTTCGATTAATTGTTCAGCCCTAGTACACGCCTTAGACCTCTGACCCACCGGGACGCCCCTGGATTATCTCTATGCTGAGATTGAGTGGAACCCAACAGTTTGGATAAAGTGAGTCATGGTCTAGAGAGGTAAGTGATAAATAAACAACAATAAACAAGGCAATATTAGCCTGCAAAATGCATTCATTCTGATGTGACGTTCTCACCCATATGAATAAAGCCACAGAAAACAGCACATATTGGGGGCTACAAAGTGTAGAGATGCACACATTATCTTTGTCAATAACTTCAACCTTATCCGGGATCCTGTCTGCTCAATTAGAACTGATGAATCCCAAATATCTAAGCATGTTTCCACAGCAGCGCATCAGCAGAGGAACACAGCATGCAACACAGTTCACAACCATCTAAAAGCAGAGAGGTCAGTTCCTACCTGAAGCTCCGTCTGCGGCAGCTGGTCGCCCGCCGGGTCCCGCAGCTCCTCCAGGTCTTTGATGGAGGCCCGAGGCTTCATCAGGATCTCGTCGCTACATTCGTTGTCGGACGTGTTGGGCGACTCCGCCAGATCCAGGAACTCGTCCCGTCTCTGGCCCCGAAAGCGGATCTTGTCCAGCCGCTTCAGCATGGTCAACACAGTGGACTTGGTCTTTATCTTAACATGGCATATGGCATTCCTGCAGAGACAGGAGGAGGAAGAGGAAAGAAGAATGAACCGCACATCCACCACCTGAAAAACATCTACTCATCTGCTCTAACTAAAATGAAAGTGTGCATAAAGATATACTTCTTTTCCATAGCGAGCTTAAGTCAGTAACTGCCTTTAGACCTTTGCTTACAATAAGAGACATTTGGATTTGTGGCTGTTGGGAATGAAATCCTTCGAATGAAACGGTTTACAAGTTATAGCCATTTCCATTCTGACAGTTGTCTTGTTAGAGAAAAACACAAAACTGTTAAAAAGGGCACTGGCCTGAATGTGTCTCAACTAAAAAAAAACAGATTCAACACCAAAGGAAACACAATCAATCCACAACTTGACAAGTTCGTTGGAAATCATGTCCCACAGTGGCGCCCTCGTAATACTGAGCATTACGGCACAGACATGTGTTTACAAGAAAGGCTGAAACATTAAAGGCTGTTAGAGTGAGTGAGGGAACTACATTTTATAAAAGGTCTCAAGTTCAAGTTCCGCTTTATTGTCATCTCAGCTGCACAAATCTACATATATATATCTAAATATACATAAGACTGTACACAATCCAATCACTATATCACATATAGTGTAACTAGGAGTTTCTTTCTTATATACCTAAGACAAATTAACTCTGATACAGCTAAGACTTCAGTGTCTTGCACAAGATAAGACAAGGTAAGGCTGGGCGATATATCGTATAATATCGATATACTAATGATCATTCCTAATTTTCAAAATGTTCTTGTGTGTAAATATCTTATGAAAGCACGAATACTCATCCCCAAAAATATCGTCACATTATCGATATCGAGGTATTCCGATTAAAATTATTGTGATATTTGATTTTGTTAATAGCGCCCAGCGATAGAAAGAACGCTTTAACATCTCATCTAAGAAGTGACACATGAAATCAGACTATCAGAAAATGAACTCACAGTAAGCGATGAGACAATTAAGCTGTAACTGAAAACTGTAAGGAGATGAAATACAAAAAGGATGAAAAAATGAGTGAAGATGAACACAAGAAGAAGAAGAAGAAGAACACAACTCTGCCACATCATCTTCAAATGTCTTACCTGACACTGAGAGTCCCTTGTCACTAAATAATCATTGGCACAGGCCTTTTTAAGCTGTATTTATCCAGGGAGGGTTTGCTGAGTGCCTATATGCTCTTTTTCAGCTCCGCCTCGATTCACATTTCATATTGGTCAACACACTCACACCTAGCAGCAGCGAGCCAATCAGCAGCTCCACTGGCATTTATGGCCTTTACGGTATTTGTTCAGGGAGGGGAGAGCATCGTTTTCTTTCCCTGCCAAGATATTTCCCAATCTGGTCCAGGGATTCAAACTACAACATCTTGCATAACAAAAAGTGCTGATAAAACACAATAAAAAAAAAAGGAAACTAGATATGCAACTAGATGGCACTCAGTAGAGCTCATACCTCCACTAACACTATGCAATTGTCAATATACGCCAGTTCCACATGTCGGATTTTCACCAAAAGTTAATAATTTCTTCTATGCCACATTACCAACTTGTTTCACATTTTCCTGACTGGACCTGAATGGGACATGAGATCTGCCTGTTCACATTCTCCACACTGTTAATCATTTGATTTGATTATCTCAACACCACATGACCAATCAGCTCTCTATCTGTTCAGTTTCCATCAGTCCTTCTACCACTGGAGCAAGTTCTGGAAAAATTAGCAGGTTGGTTCTGTCTAAGCAGGAAATGAGCTCTCCAGAGCCTCCATGTTGTTTGATTGGTCCAATAATGGAGGGTTTGTCTCTTCTTCTGTCTGCTGATTGGCCACAAAGTTTGATGGTGTTACGTGAATCTGATCGGAAGTTATATGCCTTTATGTGAGAAGCCACGCCCACTGCCACGCCCCCACCTGTGGCCAGTTGGTATGACAAGTTAATCAGCTCTTCCTCGCCCATGACCAATCTTTCCCCAAAGTTTCGTGCAAATCCATTGATAACTTTTTGAGAAATCCTGCTAACAGACAAACAAACAAACAGACATTACCCCCGTACAACTCCATTGGCGGAGGTGATTACTAATTAATGTATTAGATTAAAAAACCAAAGGGGCTCACATAAAAATGTCTCCTCAAAACAAATAAAAGAAACAAGGAAACAGAAATAAATAGCACTTAAGGGCAAAAGAGGAAGGAGGCGAGAGTTTGTGACTTTAATGCTGCAATCACGTCGTGTTGACTTTACTGTAAATCGATCTAATTAGTGGATTATAAAATTTATGATGATGATAACAAGAAGGAGCAGCACAACCGACCTTACGATCGCCATCTTGGCTGTGGGCGTTCCAACAGGTTAAACATGTGAACCCTTCCAAGCTGCAGCAACAAGATCCTGTTCTTCTGCTTCTTCCGATGTGACGTGAACACAGCATTAGGGTCCGACCCCCCCACCCCACCCCACCCCACCCCACCCCAGGTTCCTGCACTGTATGTGCGTCAAACAACGAGCCGGACGACCCAACCAGACTGTGACCAGAGGAGGACGGAGAGAAGAAGAAGAAGAAGACTGACAATGAGAAAGCGGATGTTGGGGAGGTAGAGATCAGAGAGAAAGAGATGAAGAAGAGGAGGACTTTCATTTCAAGTCGAGCATGAAATAAAAGTGAAAGTCAAAGGAAGACAAAAAGAAAAGGAAGGTGGAGGGGAGAGGGCTTCAGCCAGCCAGGCTCAGAGAGAAGACAACTCAGATTACTGATGGGAGGAGGAGTGTATCTCTCCTTTAACCTCTCTCCTGGGCCTGCATGCTGTCGTCTATTTACAAAATGCAACTGTAAGAGTGAAAGAAGAGAAGAAAAGAATATACTGAACAGTTTTAAGCCTCAAGGCCTCCTCCTCTGACAATTAATTAAATTAAACAACCTGATAAGGGAAAATCATTCTTTGTCTGAACTGTGTATTTGCATATGCAGCCTGTGAGTAGACATGGCTTTGCTGTAAGGGGTCACAAGCCAAAAACGTTGAGAACCACTGATTCAGAGGATGACTGGGCCGCTGGACTGGTTTGTGTTTTGTTCTGAAAAGGAGAGTGAGTTTCACTCTCAAATCCCAAAAGACTTTCTGTACTCGACTCTGCTGGGTTTGACTTGGGTTCTGTCTGATTTCCACTGCCTTGTTGTTCTACAGGTTTTTTCTGCTTTAGATTTGTGGTGGTATCAGGGTTTTTATGTGGATCCCAGCAGCCTGATCCCAGGAACCACAGACCTGAGTTTTGAGTCTTCTAACGGCGGCTTCATACTGAACCGGGCTGCAGCATCACAGCCTCATCGCTCCTGTCGTTCCTGCTCCCTGATCCAGAGCTTCATCAGCTCCAAACCCTCTGACCCTGCTGGCTGTGCTCGCTGTGCTTCACATCAACCATCAGTAGAAAACCCACGGGTGAATTTTGAAGAGTCCGGCTCCAAAAAGACTCCAAATCGCCCAACTCCATGCAAGTCAAGGGACCACAACCCAACTTCTGCTAAAAATTTAAAGTCAATACATTTTTTCCACAAGGGGTTATGGCCTCAGCAACTAATTTCGCTTCTTCTAATGTGTGTCCTTAGGCTGATTTTCAAAATAATTGTGTCATTAACAGGATATAACAGTTGTTTCTGGTTGTGTTTGCCTAGCGACTGACGGGTCGCCCATGCAGCGCCGATTATGGACCAATAGTAGGCGGCACTGCAGCTCTGCACACAACCCAAAATCCGCCCCCTCCACCTTTGCTATCCTTTGCCTCACTTTGGCTGCTCTGGCTCCAAAAAATGTCAACCGTAAACCCAATCTCCAGGCTTCAAACCGGCCCTTCAGAGGCCTACAGGTGACGTCACACTCACTATGCCCATCTGTTTTTACAGTCTATGGTTTACATGCACATCAGTTAATTATAATGGCCATCAGAGTATGCCAACAGCATACTCTGATTATATTGAAGTGATTATACTCTTAATGGAAGTAAGCATAATCACAGCAACATATGTGGAGTTCTCTGATTTTAATCACATTAACAGACACCAGTTAGGCCTGTTTACAGCTTAGCCGCATTTCTGTAAATGTTGCTGATCATGTTATGACATGTGGAGGCAGAAGGGAACTGCAGTCTGTCCTGGATTAGATCCGGGGCTGATTCTTCCTAGTATCTGTCATCACAGCTGCTGGTAGCGTGTATGAGGCTCGACCCTTTCTGTTGATTAAGTCCCCGCAGCCGCCTGAAGGCAGCGGGACCGGTGTGTTGATCCACCTGCAGCCTCGCACACCTACCAACAACTTCCTGTTCAATAGGTGCCTGAACTTCTTCGTGGTGTTTCTGTGCACAGCAGCCCGGCTCGTTATAACTCCACACAGCTTCTTCAGTTCATACAGTTCAAACCATCAGGCCAGCAGACAGACGGAGACTTCCTGCAGAACATCAGCAGCTCACTCAGCTCCAGTCTGAAGAAGGGCTGGGCGATATGGTTGAAATCAATATCACGATAATCATATGGATTTTTTCCGATATCGATATATATATATATATATATATATATATATATATAATACGATACGCCTCACGTATGCAAAATCACGTTAAATAATCAAATTAATGTTCATCCCATTGAACCGAATGGTAATGTTAGGTGTGATGCCAAACAAAACTGAAATTTTCAAATCATATTCCTTTAAATGTTTCACACCTCATTTTCAAAATAAAACGTGCTTGTTATCATCAGTTCAGACAGCAGAATTATGTGTCATGATATCCCAAAATCACCATATCATCACGATATGATTCAACTGAAAGACGATAAACGACAGTATTGAATTATCGCCCGGCTCCAGTCTGAAGTTCTCTCTCCAGGGTTCCCACACCTTCTTAAACATCAAATTCAAGGACTTTTCAAGGACTTTCCAGGCCCAATTCCCTCAAATTCAAGGACCCAACACGGCATAGTTTGAGACACGGATCAAGGTTAATTACTGTTATAACATTTTTATAATGAGGACTAGCAGCTTTACAGAAGCTCACAGACAACAATTAAAGAGAGAGAGAGGCTTGAATGTGTGAACACTTCTCAACAACTTCTCCAAATTCAAGCACTTTCAATGACCCACGTCTATTTTCAAAAACTGACCAGGCTGAGGAGGACTGAGGCGGATCGGGCCTTTGGAACAGCATTAGCCTCTTTCAGATCACTTCTTAAAACTCATTTGTTTAAACTGCTGTTTTATGTTTTATTCATTAATTTTATTCATGCTCTGAATTGTTTTATCTCCTCCTGCTTGTTTTTATTCTCCTTTCCTTTTGTTCTCTTATTCTCTTTTTCCTCTGTTGCTTTGTTATTTCATTCCTTTGCTGTTCTTTTATCTGTAAAGCAGCTTTGTAAACTTGGTAAAGGTCTATGGCTGCAACAGACAACATGAATCAAGGCTGTAGCGGTTTTGGTTAAATTTGATTGTGGCGGGACAGGAAACAAGTTGTTTCTCTCTGCATGTAAACTGGATTAAAATAGGAAGTTGTCAGTTTATACGATCATGTAAACATCTTAATCAGACTGTTGCCTTACTCACAGTATTGGCAGCAGTTATGTGATGTAAACGCAGCCACTGAAGAGTTAACTTCCAAAATACTACATATGCATTTTGAGAGAAGAAAATACTTGCAGTTGATCACTCACTATCTCTAAAATCTAAAAGGAGGATCGAGGATTTAAAAGATCTGTTCCCTGAGAAGTACCAGAATCTATTTAGATTTTGTGCCATCAATCATTTAACAGTAGCTGTCACTTTATTTCAAATAATGGATTTCTCATTTAGGAACAAAACTCATCAATTATACAACACAGACAGCAGTGAGCGGCCATTAGCCTCACAGAGCCGCTCCATTACAGGAAGCTGGACCGGTGTCAGGATGAAATGCAATCCGTACAGCAGAGAGACTTCCCCGTTGTGAAGTTCAGTGACCTCTGACCTCCGGCCGCATCGCCGCCTCGCTCGCATCAAACCGCCTTTTGGTCTGAAAGGTCGCCTCCTCCTGTCGGCTCCTGCTCACCTGCCGCGGGACGGGCTGAATCACAGCGTGTCTCTGAGCCGCAGCACCGCCCCGCCGTCCCGCTGCATGTTCACGCCGCAGGGACAATTAACATCAACTACAGAAGCAGCAGCAGCTTTGCAGTTCAATGTAGAGATTAGTCGATCAACAGAAAACGGATTATAATTTTCATAATCGATTCATTGTTTTAATCATTTAGATTTGCTGCTTTTCTCAGTTTCATATCATTATAAAATTAATACTTTGGAGGGGGTTTTTGAATGCTGATCAGGCTAAGTAAGCAATTTTAAGAATCACTTTGGCCTCTGGGAACTTGTGACGGGCATTTGTCATTAATTGATCATGAAAATAATCGTTAGCTGCAGCCCGAGTTCAATGCGTTTCCATGTAGGAAACACAAACTGAGGATACAGCCAGCTGGATCACAGAGAGGACAAACCCCAGGCTGTCTGTCTGACTGACTGACTGACTAACTGACTGACTGTCTGTCTGTCTGTCTGTCTGACTGACTGACTGACTGACTGACTTTTTAACTGCATGAGATTTTACTACATGTACTGTGTTGCCTTTTTATGTTCACTTATGTTCCTATATGCACTGTATTGTATCTCTAAGTGAGCTATGCACCAGCGAAAGACAAATTTCCATTATTGCCTGCACTAATGGACAATAAAGTTTTCTTGAATCTTGAATCTTGACTGTCTAGCAGCTGGTTTCACTAGATGGTTCCTGTCTGGATGAAGGAGAGTTAACTGGTTTCACTGACTGGTTCCTGTCTGGATGAAGGAGTGTTAACTGGTTTCACTGACTGGTTCCTGTCTGGATGAAGGAGTGTTAACTGGTTTCACTGACTGGTTCCTGTCTGGATGAAGGAGAGTTAACTGGTTTCACTGACTGGTTCCTGTCTGGATGAAGGAGAGTTAACTGGTTTCACTGACTGGTTCCTGTCTGGATGAAGGAGAGTTAACTGGTTTCACTGACTGGTTCCTGTCTGGATGAAGGAGTGTTAACTGGTTTCACTGACTGGTTCCTGTCTGGATGAAGGAGAGTTAACTGGTTTCACTGACTGGTTCCTGTCTGGATGAAGGAGAGTTAACTGGTTTCACTAGCTGGTTCTGGTCTGGAAGGAGTGCTAACTGCTGGACTGTTTACAGACTCTAGACCTGCATGCACCCTGGCTGTCCATCCCTGCTCTGCAATGTATCTGCAGTGGAAACAGGGAAACTGACCAGTCTCTCAACTTCTAGTGAATGAAAGTGAATCAGTTGTTGTTGTTTAGCTCTGGACCTCCTGGACCCCCTCAGGGACCCCTGGAGGTCCCTGCAGCCCAGTTTGGGCACCCTGCGGCGGGCGGAGGCATCCTGTCCGCCCGCCGCTGATGACAAACGGAGGGAAACAGACGATGAAAGGAAACAACGGAGGCGGTGAAGTTTCTTACCGTGAACCGAAGCTGTAGCAAAGTTTCATCCACGCAGCTGTCGGTTGTTCCTCCTCCCTCCGTGCCAGGCGGACACTTCCGCTGCAGGACCCGCTCCAGGACCCGCTTCCCGCTCCAGGACCTTCCAGGACCCGCTCCAGGACCCGCTCCCTCTCTCTCCTGACGGGGAAACCAGATTTGACAGGGAAAGCGAAGTGTTTTCTCGTCCTGCTGGCCGAGGCTCAGATGTGGACGAGCAGCGGCCAAACCAGGAAATGATGTCATCACGTCGAGCTCTTAAAGGGGCCGTCAGACGACTCAGGCTCACACTACTGTACAGGTCGTGAGAAACTAACTGGAGCGTATCTTTGAAATGTCTGATTGGGTGTATTTTTTGGTACATTTTACCTTTTCAATAAAATTTAAATAATAATAAATAATAGTAACAATAATATATAATAATAGTAATAAACGTCACGTGTCAATAAACATTCATACGTTCATATTCTTTTCCCGCTCATTCCTCTCTGTGTGTGTGTGTGTGTGTGTGTGTGTGTGTGTGTGTGTGTGTGTGTGTGTGTGTGTGTGTGTAGAGGGGAGGGCGGTGAAGGGACACACCCTGGTACAGAAAGGATCGGGAATTGAACCCACAACCCTCTATAATTAATGTTTTTAATTGTATGTATTATCATTATTAGTAATATTATTTGTAGTAGTATTATTAGGCAAATAAAAAGGTGGGCGGTTTTTTGTTCAATACAATAATAACATGGCGACCACAATGTTGCAGGTTCAAATCCCCACATCATCTGTGACAGTCTTGATGGTGAAAGTTAAGTGAGAGAGTGACAGCTGTTGATGTGCCGCTAAGCAATGCACTGAACCCCCCCCCCCCCCCCCCTCCCCCCAGCTGCGCAGTACGGCTGCGCAGTGTCCACCAGTAAACACCGCGGGTTAAACTCATGGATGTATTAAACTACGTTAAACTGGGCAGCTCCCAGTGGAAGGGTACAGGAACAGGAAATAGGATATGGGTCAACCGCTACAGTATGGTAATGTTTATGTATAACGTCATGACGTTACACACTCCGGCACAGCAGGTGGCGGCGTGCAGCTTTCATGTCTTCATGAGGTTTACAGTAAGTCAGAGAAGAAGAAGACAAGCTCAGTCTTCCGCGTTCCTATAACAACATCCGGTCTGAAGTTTGACACAAAGTAAGTCTGGATAGAATAGGTTAGCATGCTGTACTATTAATAGACCAGTATTCCTATCTGAGGGACAGTCATGGTTTCAACGGTCTGGAACACCGACGTGAAGCAGGTAAGACTCACCTGAGTTAAGTGACAACAACACACACAACAACACAAACCTAACAGATACTCAGTGGAAACATTGCATTAAACATTCTACCTCAGCTGTTAAATAGATACTGGAATTGTATTATGTACTGTATTTCCGGATTAAAGAATATCTTACGGACAGACAGGTGCATTTAACTCCGATACCCTTGTCTTGCATGGGGAGGTTATTCCGCCAAGCTCCGTTAAGAATCTGGTAATTTAATGTGTCTTTGATTATTGGAAAACATACTTTCCTGATAGAACATATCTTAAGATCTTGCACGAATTGTTAGGGTGTTCTGGTAAATTCGGCATATAGATAATCCACCAAGCAGCACTTTACACAATAAAAGTTCAACTTTTTCACTGCTTACTACCGCCTACCACGGTGTACTTTGATGGGAAAAAAAAATGTGTGAATGAACGAGGAACCAATCCTAAAAGTTTAAATTATATCTAAATACGTGCTGCATGGTGTATGTAATGTATGCCGAATTGAAGAGCGGACTCTACAGATTCAAGGAAAGTCTTAAGTCTTATTTTACCAGGTATGTACGTTTACCGAGAAGCAAGGCAACACTAAATTGCCAGATTTTCCAATGGAGTTTCGGACAGGAACGTATCGAGGCTAAGCTAAGGAAGTGGTTTCAGGGATCCCCCAGCAAAATAAGGAATACTTTTATTTCAGTTAGCACAATGAGAGAGTGTATAAGGAAGTTTGATCTCCTACAGTGTGTCATTTTGTATGAAGGCGTATCTAACAGTAAAAAAAAACCTCTCAGATCTTATCAGATGGGGTCTGGGGTCTGATGTGAAGCTTCAAGTGAAAAGGTTTGGGAAGCCTGAATGAAGCAGCCTCTGTGTCTCCTCTGCAGAAAGATGCAGATCATGCAGTGGTTGTTGCAGTAGCTTCCCATGCAGTGTTTGAGTGCGGAGCGGAGGATTTACACAGTACTGAACCTTATGGGAGGGGCGTGGCCTTCCCTCTCATCCAGGTGAGACTCCAGGCCAAACACTAGACCGCTAAGTGACAAATATTACACCACAATATCAGCAGATTTGTAGAACTGCAAAGAATTATTAGCATAGTCACTTTAAATTTATTTAAAGTGCATTATCACCAACATTATCTCATTATCACCAACATTATCTCAACACATTTCACATAAACACAGAAATACTAAGATAAAAAAGTGCATATAAAAGAAAAGTTAATACACACACATATACATACATACATACATAATAAAACAATGTACATACATGAGACTCAAAACATATATGAATACATACACAAATACACAGGCCTAGAACTTATACGCATGCATATACGCATGCATGTGCTCCTTACTCGCACATGCATGTGAGTAAGGAGCACAATGCAGATCATGTATGTTGTTGGACCAGTCAAATGGGTTAGTGTTGACTGAAATAACGTGTAGTATTGTATGGACCATTGAAATACTGTGACTAATATATGGATTAAAATGCTACACTTCAATTCCATCTTTTGGTGCAAAAGTTTGGATAATCTTAACAATACTACACACACACACACACACACACACACACACACACACACAGGCTGCATGTGACAGAGCAGCAGTGCAGTGCCTCTGTGTGTCCTGCTGTCCTCAGGCGATACAGAAAGTGAACGACAGTCTGCTGGAGGAGAATCCTGCTGAGGCGCTGCTGTTTGACGTCATCCTGCTCACCTCACACGGCCCGGACCATCACTCTCGCATCATCGCCAGCACCAAGCACTATGGTACTGTAGCTTTTATCACACAAGTGGACAGCCGCTGTTTTTCTTAGCTGAATTGAATGTTTGCATGGTCTCTTATGTGTTGAGTGAGTTTTGTGATTGTTAAAACCCCATTTTACAATTTCAAAAATGTGTGGCCGTCAGTAACGAAGCAAGAATTCTTCATTCCTGAAAAACCTGCAGACAAACAGTGACATTTATACAAGTGTAAATCTTATCAGCACAGTGAAAATAAAGTACAAGCAGCAGAGGTTGTGACTCAAGTCACAACTGTAATAGCTTGAGGCTTGACTTGATGCAAAAAGAGAAGACCTGAGACTTGACTTGACTTGGGTTCTGGTGACTTGGGACTTGACTCTGACTTGTACTTTGATGACTTGAAAAGGTTTCTAAAGTCTTGACTTGAGATCTTGTGTTTGTGTAAATGACTTAGATTGAAAGTGATGAGATTTGTTCCAGCAGACGACTGAATTTAAATTCTGTTTTCTGAATTTGTATGGAATGATTGAATTTATTGAAGTTGAAACTGATTATAGAAATCAAACTCATGATGCTCTTACCAAGTTTTTATCCTATTAAAACCATATTGCATTGAAAAGTCCTAGATATTTAGTTTTCGTTAAGATATTAAATTGATACTCAGAGTTCTACATTTAGACTTGAGACTTGACATTAATGAGTTGGACTTGACTTGGTAATCTACAGTTAGACTTGGGATTCGACTCGAGACTGACATGGGACCTGAGCAAAGTTGACTTGGTCACACCTCTGATAAGCACCTCCACAATCATTAATGTCTACCCTTATTCTGCTCAACAGTAGATCACAACCTGAAATAAGCAGCAACCACCAGCCAAACACTGAAGTTTCTCTGCTCCACCAGCCTGTTTCTGCAGATTACTTTCTATTCTAAAAATGTAGTTTGCTGGTAAAATAGAGGAAGTGACTGGTGAATGTTGGGGACCGGTAGTCATATAACATAAGTCATGTGGGCTGACTCTGTCTCTGTGGACCTCTCATCTCAGGTCTGGACGTTGGCAGGTTCTGTCTCTGCAGTGAGGAGGATTTCATCGAGAGTTTACTGTCCAATCAAGTGAAGCTGTTCCTGTCCACCGACACACACGATGCGTCCAAGGCCTCGCACAGAGGTGAGCTGGTGTCTGCAGCTCAGCTCAGCTCAGTGGGCTGTGTGTGTGACTGATGGAGAGGAAGACGGATGGATCTCAGTGACTTTAAATAAACTGTGGAGATTGTTGATGTTTTGATGAAGCCGATTGGTTTAGGATGGCGCTGCTCTTTCTACTCTATTTCCCTCTGTCTCTTTCTACTCTCTCTTTCCCTCTGTCTCTTTCTACTCTCTCTTTCCCTTTATCTCTGTCTCCTCTATCTCTTTCTACTCTCTTTCCTGTTATCTCTGTCTCCTCTATATCTTTCTACTCTCTCTTTCCCTCTATCTCTTTCTACTCTCCCTTTATCTCTGTCTCCTCTATCTCTTTCTACTCCTTTTCCCTTTATCTCTGTCTCCTCTATCTCTTTCTACTCTCTCTTTCCCTCTCTCTTTCTACTCTCTTTCCCTCTCTCTTTCTCCTCTATCTCTTTCCCTCTATCTCTTTCTACTCTCCCTTTATCTCTGTCTCCTCTATCTCTTTCTACTCTCTCTTTCACTCTATCTCTTTCTCCTCTCTTCTCTGCCTCTTTCCACTCTCTCTTTCCCTCTGTCTCTTTCTACTCTCTTTCCCTCTCTCTTTCTCCTCTATCTCTTTCCCTCTATCTCTTTCTACTCTCCCTTTATCTCTGTCTCCTCTATCTCTTTCTACTCTCTTTCCCTTTATCTCTGTCTCCTCTATTTCTTTATACTCTCTCTTTCCCTCTATGTCTTTTTCCTCTCTTCTCTGCCTCTTTCCACTCTCTCTTTCCCTCTGTCTCTTTCTACTCTCTTTCCCTCTCTTTCTCCTCTATCTCTTTCCCTCTATCTCTTTCTACTCTCTCTTTCTCCACTATCTCTCTTTCCCTCTACCTTTCTCCTTTCTTTCTCCATCTCTCTCTACTCTCTTTTTCCCTCTTTTTCTCCTCTCTCTTTCTCCTCTATCTCTTTCTACTCTTCTTCCCTTTATCTCTGTCTCCTCTATCTCTTTCTACTCTCTTTCCCTCTATCTCTTTCTCCTCTTTCTTCTCTGCCTCTTTCCACTCTCTTTCCCTCTGTCTCTTTCTACTCTCTCTTTCCCTCTCTCTTTCTCCTCTCTCTTTCCCTCTATCTCTTTCTACTCCCTCTTACTCCTCTATCTCTTTCTACTCCCTCTTACTCCTCTATCTCTTTCTAGTCTCTCTTTCCCTCTATCTCTTTCTCCTCTCTTCTCTGTCTCTTTCTACTCTCTTTCCCTCTCTCTTTCTCCTCTATCTCTTTCCCTCTATCTCTTTCTACTCTCTTTCTCCACTATCTCTTTCTAGTCTCTCTTTCCCTCTATCTTTCTCCTTTCTTTCTCCTCTGTCTCTCTCTACTCTCTCTTTCCCTCTTTTTCTCCTCTCTCTCCTCTATCTCTTTCTACTCTCTTTCCCTTTATCTCTGTCTCCTCTATCTCTTTCTACTCTCTTTCCCTCTATCTCTTTCTCTTCTTTCTTCTCTGCCTCTTTCCACTCTCTTTCCCTCTGTCTCTTTCTACTCTCTTTCCCTCTCTCTTTCTCCTCTATCTCTTTCCCTCTATCTCTTTCTACTCCCTCTTACTCCTCTATCTCTTTCTACTCTCTCTTTCCCTCTACCTCTTTCTCCTTTCTTTCTCCTCTGTCTCTCTCTACTCTCTCTTTCCCTCTATCTCCTTCTCCTCTCTTATCTGTCTCTTTCTACTCTCTCTTTCCCTCTATCTCTTTCTACTCTCTTTCTCCTCTATCTCTTTCTAGTCTCTCTTTCCCTCTACCTTTCTCCTTTCTTTCTCCTCTGTCTCTCTCTACTCTCTCTTTCCCTCTCTTTTTCTCCTCTCTCTTTCTCCTCTATCGTTTTCTACTGCTCTCTTTCCCTCTATCTCTTTCTCCTCTTTTTCCCCTCTCTTTCTACTATCTCTTTCTACCTTCTCTTTCTCTCTTTCTCTCTCTTGTCCCCCCACAGTGAAATTGAAGGAGGGATGGATCTGCCGTTGGTCCGTCTGTCAGTTCCTCACACACAATTTCTCGGACGCCGCTGATCGGATTTTGTCCAAACTTTGGGGAATGATGCGTCTCATTGCTCCGTTCTGACATTTTTAAAATGACCCTGATTGGCCTAAGGGGGGCGCTATAACGTTTGTTTACTTGTTTGTCCATGTGTTGTTTTCCAGGAAGGAAAAGTGATGGGATGAGATATTATTAGATATGAAAATATGAGATGTAGTAAATGTTTTGTCATTGATTGTTAAAGCAATATTCCACTTAGTTTTAACATGGGGGTTATTTGGCACGTGACCACCATGAAATTGAATGAATATAAACTACTCACCAAGATCGGATGCAGCTGGATGAGTTTGTAGCGTTCTGATTTTCATTTAAAATGAAGTGGAATATTTCTTTACCCAGGTGTAGGTGAGGATGAAGGTGTAAGTCCCGTTTGTTTCGTTGTGGCAGGTGTTGCCTCTGCGCTGCTGTACCGGCAGACGGCGTCTCATCCGTCAGAGCAGCTCAGAGTTTTGTTCTCCGGAGACGCTCTCGACCCGCCGGGCGCCGGACGGCCCGGTCTGAGCCAAGAGCCGCAGGTAGGTGCACGCTCTGTCTGTTACAGTAACACACTTTCAAAGTTTCTCAGCATCGACTCCCACTGAGATACTGATGATGGCCAAAGAGCTGATTGGACCGAGAAAGACAACATGATGGATGATGTTGGTGACAGTTAACATCCTCTGGTTAAAACTGAGGCTTTGCATTCTGGGCCGCTGAAGTTTGGAAAAGCTTGCCTCAGGAAATATGATTAGAAAATTCAGTATCTTCTTTAAAGGCACAACGAGAAACTTATTGTTCATTTGCTTGTAACAGGTTGTGCTGTAGTTGTATTAATTTGCTTGTTGAGTTGAATCTGGTTTCTCAGTGTTAAGTAGCCCGTAGCAAATTCTGGGCGTCAGCAGTGCAAGGCTTGTTGTACGTTTGATTTCTTTCTTTTATGTTACTTCACTTTATAAGTTTATTAAGAAGATGTTATTGCTGTTCTGGTGTTCAGTCATGTTCATATGAGATATTGTTGGTTGATCTTCTCATTTGAAGATCAATTTACTACAGTGTTGATGATAGCATATTGATCCACTCTTGATAGCATATTGATCCACCCCCCCCCCCCCAGGCCTCCATCCAGCAGGTTGCCAGTCTGCTGGGGGAGATGAGGAGGAGGTTTTCCCTGTCTGGCAGCCCTCTCAGCCTCAGCCTGGTGACGGTGCAGGGCTGCAGGGAAACCTGCGGCCGGGCGCTGCGGACGCTGCGGTCCTGGGGCGTCGGGCTGGACGAGGCCTACAGCCTGGCCGGGGCCCCGAGGGGCCCCATCCTCTCCCTGCTCAAACCACACATCGTGTTCACCGACGGCTCCGGAGGCAGCGGCCAGGCGTCCGTCCAGGAGTCCTGACCGCAGGAGTCCTGACCGCAGGAGTCCTGACAGCAGGAGTCCTGACAGCAGGAGTCCTGACCGCAGGAGTCCTGACAGCAGGAGTCCTGACCGCAGGAGTCCTGACAGCAGGAGACTCACATCCTCTCTGCTCTTTACAGCCGTCTCTCTACTCTAAAACAATCTTCATACAAGCATGTCGTCTCTTTACCATGAACTGCCCACATTAGGATCCACACTCTGTACCTTATTCAGTCCAGCTGCCATTCAGTAGATGAGCTTGTTCTGCTCTTTTTATCTGTATTCCTCTTACTTTGCCTTTGGAGATCCACATGTGCCTTCACTAAATTAAAATCACCTCGACCTGCTGATCTCTGACTCACTGAGTTTATCTGACCGCTCTGCACACTGTCTACATTTCTCTGGTACAGCACTGGCCTCAGTATGCACTGATCTGCCAACGAGGGGATCAAACACAAAATCAGTTGAAGGAAATGGTCAGACTCAGCTTGATGCTGAAATATTGTTTTTAACCCAACATAACCTGACTTCATCAGGCTTGATGCTGAAGGGCCAGTCTGGTAATATAATCACCTGTTCTTTAATTGACCAGAAGATGGCGCTATACAACCATCCTGGATTGTCTTCACAGTACAGATGAGCAGCATGGGTTGAGTATTTGGTTGAAAATAAACTCTAAGCTTTTTTGGGGACCATTCATAAACTTTTGCCATTTTTTTTTTTTTACAAACATTGTAATTGCAGTTACATTGTCCATAAACCATTTATAGCTGTGAAATAAATGAAGCTCTCAGTTTGAAAGTCGCTCAAAAGAGACTAATTTGTAAGACAAGGTGATAATTTGGCAAAACGGTTCAATAATAATCAAAGTTGAGTTTGACCAGCAACCACTTTGTCAGAGTGGGAATATCTTTATTCATTCTCATTATAAAATTACAGTTTGGTTTTTTTACCTCAAGAAAATAAAAAGTTACAGGTATATTCTGAGAGGAAAGAGGGAAAGTCGGTTTGACCAAAATCAACAGTAAACCCTGTGAATGCTGCATGTAGCGTGAAGCACCAAATTAAACAGATACACTGATATCTGTCATTTTGTATTAAGATCCTTCTTTCTTCTATTCTTTACCCAGCATGATGCCCCTCGTGAAAACTATAGTGATCCTAGAGCAAAACAACAAGTCCCTGTTGGAATATTATGGGAAGATCAAAAAGAATTTGCACAATATAAAGGTAAAAAAAAAAAAGAGAACTGATGAAAAAATGCAAAAAATGTATTTTCATGGTGATAACGTGAAAAAAAGGTGCAAATAAAAGTGCACAAACAGAGATTAAAAAAAAAAACAAAGTATGATAAGCTCACAATTTGAGTACCACAGACACACTGATTCCCATTTTATTTGTTTTTTTTGTTAGGAGTTTTCTGAAAATAAAACAAGAAATTGATTAATTCAATTGACTACAAGTGTAATTGTTTGTTTGTTTGTTTGTATATTTACTCTACCAGTCAACAGTCTGGACACACCTGACTGAATGTTCTGTGTTTTTCATTCTCTTAAAGCCATTTTGATCTAAAAGCTTCTGCTGAAATGCTTGAAATGTGTTTCTTAGACAAATATAAATAGTGAAGTTGATCCTATGTATGAATTTCTTTCCAAAGCCTTTTCCTTTCCATCAAGGCAAAGGGCTAATCTAAAAATATAGGATAGTTTTGATTTGTTTAACACACACAATTCCATTTGTGTTATTTCATAGTTTTGATGTCTTTACTATTATTCTAAAATGTGGAAAACAGTAAAAATAAAGAGTTTGTGTCCAAACTTCTGACTGGTAGGTTATATACAGTATATCCATTCTAGGTTTAGAGTGAACTTTTTGGCATCTGAAGCTCTCATCCAAAGCCCAGTGCAGTGAGCCAGTCAGGGTTCAGTGCCTTGCTCAGCGGCACGTCGGCAGGACGCGTGGCTGTTGTCACACACACTGTCTGCTGAGGGGATCGAACATGTGAACTTTCAGTTACGGGACAGTATCCCTAACCGTTCATAATACCTTACTTTAGACTCTGTCCTTTAGTGTTAAAGCTACAGAACCAGATCCAGAGCTGCAGGTTACTCAGCTAAACTCAAGAGTTAAGAAAGTTTTTGATTATGAATTTGGCTTTATTTGAATGTAGTTGCTTTGACTGATGTTTTTCATTCTCATTTCATTTTTTTTTTTTTTTTGCTCTTGTAACTCGGCATTGTCATAAATAAGGGTCTGACCTTCAAGGTGTTCTCCGACATTTAAATAACGGTTCTACGGTTCTACCTGGCAACCAATAGTACCATGCAGATAGTAGTGATGAACAAAAGTCACCCAAACCACATCAGTGAAAACCACAGGATGACGGGACAGTGGCATTCAAGGAATTTAGTGGAAAGCAAGCTGGATTTCAGCTCCTGTGTCGTGATACAGTTGAAGTGGCCTGATGTGAGGTGCCATCGCTCCATTTTCATGGATTTTTGTGACCACAGCAATGTTTTGAATTAACACTCCCTGTTAGAATATAGCCAAACAGTTACCAGAATAATTCTCACTGGCAAATGGTATCTATCTGAACTTATTAACAAGCTTTATTCTCCATAAGCTGATCAGAAAAACATTACACCCCCATTTTAGTAAAAAATCATTACCAGAGGTTCATCATTTAGTATCTTTTATTAAATCTTGAATCAAAGAATGGTAAGCATGTTAATTTGCCAACTGCTCTTTAAAAATTACACTAATTTTGTGCTAGCAATTACTTTGTCATTGTTTCTAAAATGGTATATATCTGATTTTGTAACGAAAGTAACAGAATGGAAACCTAAAGCATGATGTTGGAGAAAAGACTATACTACAAAAACAATACAGTACAACACAATACAATACAATGCAATACAACACAATACAATACAATACAATACAATACTATACAATACAATACAATACAATACAATATAATGCAATACAATACAATACAATACAATACAGTATTGTCTTTGGTCTTGTCTCAAGGCCAATGAATTAAATATTCAATCATACAATTACACAAAACAGTTGCACAGCCAAAAACAGTTCACAAACCAACAGTATGTAAATGCTGTAAAATATTTATTATATGCACACTGTGAATGGTGTGTAAAAGTTTCAGGTTCAGGGTTCAAAGTTAACCAGTTTTCCTCTTCAGTATCCAATGTGTGTGTACATACCATTTCTGAATATACTTGTGTCTGGACAAACTATGATTTTTCAGCATCATACTGACTGTGGAAACACGAAGTGGGTAAAACAAACCCCCTGAAACTCAGTAAAGTGTTTATGCTCAAAAAACAGTAGTTCAACATTTTTCAAGTGGGGCACCGCAGGCCTCATGTCAGACCTCCAACAGAGAGCGTTTGATGTTGCGTTCATTGTTAACCCTTTCAAAGAGGCTTTGTGTGACGCTGCTCTGAGAGAAACACCCGTGCTGAGGTCTTTTGAGGCACTGGTCCCTGGAAATCTGTGCTCTACGGCCTTCTATGGATTGTTGCTGGCTCAGGACATTTGGGACAAAAGAGCCTCTGCTGGTCAGGTACTATAAAAGGGAAGGCTTTCGCCAGGTAGGAAGGCAGTTCACCATCAGCAGCAACAGAAGCAGCAGTACCTGCATCAGCAGCAGAAACAGCCAAAATGTCCTCCACCGACATGAACATGATGAGCAGGGTAAGTCCCAACATCCATCACATTGTTTCATAAAGGACCCCACAAGCCCTCTAAACATAGATTGTCAACATTAAGACTAAGAATTATTGCTGCCTTTCTACAGTTAGTGAGCGGTTCTGATGAGACTCTCCTCTTGTTTTCAGATCGTCTTCTACGAGGACAGGAACTTCCAGGGTCGTTCCTATGAGTGCAGCGGCGACTTCGCTGACATGTCCTCCTACCTGAGCAGGTGCCACTCCTGCAGGGTGGAGAGAGGCTGCTTCATGGTCTACGACCGCACCAACTACATGGGCAACCAGTACTTCATGAGGAGGGGCGAGTACGCCGACTACATGAGCATGATGGGAATGAACGACTGCATCAGGTCCTGCCGCATGATCCCCATGGTACGCTCCACTAATTACATGCTAATCTCCTGGCCCAGAATCTAAAGTATGACGCACTGTAAAGGATGCTTATTGCCATCATGATTATTGATCATTTATTACATTTTCTCTACCATTACAGTACAGAGGAAACTACAGGATGAGGATCTATGAGAGGGAGAACTTCGGTGGCCAGATGTACGAGATGATGGACGACTGCGACAACGTCATGGACCGTTACCGCATGTCCAACTGCATGTCCTGCAACGTGATGGACGGGCACTGGCTGATGTACGAGCAGCCCCACTACAAGGGCAGGATGATGTACTTCAGGCCCGGAGAGTACAGGAACTTCATGAACATGGGCTGGAGCGGCTCCAGGTTCATGAGCATGAGGCGCATCATGGACTCCTGCTACTAGACTCTTCACTGATGTAACAACAGCAGAAAGTCAATAAAGTACTGTACATGTAACTGAATCTCACTGTCAGCCTGGTCTGTTTCTCATATGAACTGGAACACACAGTACACATGGAGCAATGAAGAGCTTATTACAGTGAATTCCCTGACAACATACATCAACTATACAAATGTATGATGAGGTCATGAGGTTTTCTCTGGGGTAGTTTGTGGAAGCTGGTGAGTAGAATGGGAGAGATGTAACCAATGATATGTTTAGCTTATTAGATTTTACATTTACAATTACAGGCATAAAACTGGTCAGACTGCGAACCTGTAGGTTTGGTGAACTTGCAAACTCAAACAGTTTCACTCGAGTAGTTGACAGTCTACCAATTCATTCAATTCAAACGGGACCCTGGGACCTTTTACAATCTGACAGAAGTCTTAAGTCATGTGCTACAAGACATTTGTCTGCATGTGAGCAAGTAAACATGAAACAGTGGAAACAGTAGACAGTGGCAGTCAGTGGCATCAGTGATATAGGCAGCTGTCTAGTTTGTCCTCGAGCTGAGGGCAGCATGGATCATTTTGTTTCCTCAGATGAGCTCCAGTGATCTGATCTGTGCTCAGTTGCTCCTACAGTCTACAGTTCAGTCTCCTAACACTACAGTCTACAGTCTCCTAACACTACAGTCTTCAGTCTCCTAACACTACAGTCTACAGTCTCCTAACACTACAGTCTACAGTCTCCTAACACTACAGTCTTCAGTCTCCTAACACTACAGTCTACAGTCTCCTAACACTACAGTCTTCAGTCTCCTAACACTACAGTTGCCAGTTCAGTCTCCTAAGTCTACAGTTCAGTCTCCTAACACTACAGTCTTCAGTCTCCTAACACTACAGTCTACAGTTCAGTCTCCTAACACTACAGTCTTCAGTCTCCTAACACTACAGTCTACAGTTCAGTCTCCTAACACTACAGTCTTCAGTCTCCTAACACTACAGTCTACAGTCTCCTAACACTACAGTCTACAGTCTCCTAACACTACAGTCTTCAGTCTCCTAACACTACAGTCTACAGTCTCCTAACACTACAGTCTTCAGTCTCCTAACACTACAGTTGCCAGTTCAGTCTCCTAAGTCTACAGTTCAGTCTCCTAACACTACAGTCTTCAGTCTCCTAACACTACAGTCTACAGTTCAGTCTCCTAACACTACAGTCTTCAGTCTCCTAACACTACAGTCTACAGTTCAGTCTCCTAACACTACAGTCTTCAGTCTCCTAACACTACAGTCTACAGTTCAGTCTCCTAACACTACAGTCTATATGACTCATTGAAGCCCCTTACCCGACAGAGGGCTCACAGGTGATGAAACCTTCTTGTGGCCATGATGGAGGACCTCAGCTCTGTGAACAGCTGATTGTGTTTCTAAATGTACAACTTGTCTGTCTCAACAGAACTGAATAGACGTCGTTCATTTCTGTGCTGTGAACTGATCATTTCATCACTTCCATCAGACTGATTTTTTGTTTAGATAATATCAGCTTGTTAGCTAGCTAACCATCACTGTCTTATTGTTAACACAAGTGATTAGCACACTAGCTAACATATGTATTTGAAGCTAGCATTAGCATGTTAACATTAACATCAGTTGATCTTCTAAATGAGCCTGCTAGCTAGCTAGCTAACAGTTTGTTCAGGTTAAGTGAGCTCTTAGAACACTAGGGCTAAAGGCAAGACAGTTTACTGTGTCACAACCACATTTGGAAATAAATCCACCTTATCAGACTATTCACTTTTACATAGAATGCTACTGAGTAGATCTACACATGATCTTGCTTAAGGTACCACCAGTAATGCCAGCTACCACCACTGGACGTGAATGTTGTCACTTACTGTGAAAGAAACATTATACAATAGATAAAAGAGGCACATAACTACATAATTTCACATTGAAATTGAGGATATTTTGTAATACTGTTATGCCAATTTTCTCACCCTCTATTGTCATTTATTTATTAGCAGTGGTCAGGCCTACCAGAATGGTATCATCAGCAAACATGATAATGTGCTAGAGCTCTGTCTGGGTGAACAGTACAGAAGTCTGAGAACACAGACTTTAAAATCTGCTGCCATTGTTTGGTTTAAGTATTTAAAGTGATTTATGACCACAAAAAGTAATTAAAAATATATATATATATATTTTAGACTCTCAAAATGTTCAAGCCCCTTAATAATTTCCTGTATTCCTACAGTGACACAATGCATCAAATATTCAAAGATAGCAGCATTATGCCATTTGCACACCCTGCATACTGTACTTGTACTGGACTTTAAATTTGTAGGTCTGTAAACTGTAAACATCTGTTAACCTGTAAATCTGTCAGTAGTCTATAGCCTATTGAAGCCAACAGGAGTCTGTGTTAGCATGAAGAAGATGCTGTATCTTAAATCTTCAAAATGTTCTTTCTTTGTATATCCTATTGTTAGCTGCTGTAATAATAACATTTCCCAATGGGGATCATTATGTTATTTGTGACATGAATATGGAATTGTGTGCAACTTCATTAGTCAAGGATGTCAAAATAAAAGTTCACCTTTTAAAATTCCCTGAGCGAGAATTCAGTGTTGTATAACTTGATGTTGTTACTCATCTCAACCACAAAATAGATAAATATATTCCATGTAGTACCGTCAAGGGCTGGCAAATTACTAAATGTTAGAGTTTTATACTATTAATTGAGTAAACAACATCAACTTATACAACACTGAATTCTCGCTCAGGGAATTTTAAAATGTGAACTATATAGCTAATTGCTCCTGCAATTAGTTATATTCAATTAAAATGCAAATACTAATGTCTGTCACATTTATTTTGATATTCCCTTCTGTTCATTTGTGTCATGAATGATTACTCAGGTGTTCTGAATGAGATGAAAACCCCTCGTTCAAATAAAGTGGTATTCAGACACACTATGAGCAGCCTACATAGATAATCAGAGATGTAGCAGGGGAGACAGTGTCATCAAAAATAAACCATGTAATTTCACAACATGAATTCCCAAGTTTGTGTATTTTACAGGTGCAAAGTCAGATTTCCAGCATAGTAAATTAATACATAAAATGTGTAGGGCACTAAAAGTCTCACAGTGAAGTAAATGACACAATTGTACGAAAATTAACAACAAAATGGAAATATAAGCATCATAGTTATTTTGGTCAAAGATATGTCACAACACCTGCTGACTCACTGTAGGTCACTGTAAGTCTGGATAACAGTGTCAGCTATGTGTCAGAATCAGGTTTCTACAAGGCAAAAGTAAACATATCGTCCCCCATAAATGATGCAGGCATCCATTTTGACTTTTGATTATAGAGTCGCCATCAGGTCAATCAGTGGGGGAGACCAGGGCATGTTGTCACACTTTTTACTCATTGGTGTATTTCCTATCAGTGCCTTACTATTGAGATACAATATATATTTTTCTAGCTAGATTAAGGTCTTCTCTAAAAAATGGCATTTTTACATTTTGAATAATTTACTGGAAGAAACAGTTATTAGGCCTACTGATTAAATACCACTTGACAACTTGTGACAACTTACCCCATGTCAGGGCATGTTGTCACATAGACAAGTGCGCTGTGTTTGTGCACACAATTCCATTTCCTCTGAAGTATAAATACTATAATAACATGAAAAACATACTCACTTCATCTCAGAAATCAACACCCACCACACACCAGGTAAAATAACCCGTCCCTCCCTCACCTATCCTGGGATGCTCAGACAAACATAAGTTCTGATACAATTTCTAACAGTATGATATATTAATGTACATGTAATATATACACATTTAATTTGATGTTTTATTATATGGTTCTTAGTCACTTAAAGAAAACAGTAATAATAGTAATCTGCCTTTGCAGACTGTATGTGAGGCTTGACCAGCAGTGAGATCACTTGCTACACAAGCCAAAGGTTTGTGGGAGTAACAAGTCCAACCAAAATCATATTTATTCAGAAAAGAATGAATGTAAAGATATTTCTAATCATAAAAAAGATTTGGATAGTTATGACAACATCCCCCGAAATCAATGTGACAACATGTCCAACCCATCCTGACAAAGGTCCCTTCCCTGAGCACAGAGCTTCACTAAACCATTCAAATTGATGATCAGGTTATAGCTGAACTTTGCTTTTATGTGTCACAATATAGAATTTTGATTCCTTTATAAGAAAAAAATGAGAAGAAAAACACTAAGATTTTCATTATTTACTTTCAGGTATACAAATTGCTTGATTGAGTGTTTGAGTTGAGTGTTTTGACTTAGACTGTTGTAATCAACACAGGTAACCTCTTATTAAAAAGTAAACATTTTTGTAAATGGACTTTTGACTCTAAAATATTTCAGAAATAAAAACAATTTATTACATTATACAATGACATTATTTAAAAACATGATATACATTTGTATTTTAGAATGGTTTTTTTTCCAGAATCCATAAATCATGTTAAGACATGATTGAGAACCAATGAAAGACAAGACCAAATGCTTTTTTGTGCTGTTTTTCTAAGAGAAATGCCTATTCTGAGGCCTTTTGAGGGAAATGTGGACAAACCCTCACTGCTGTATGGGCCTTTATGGCACGTTGCTGGCTCAGGCTGTTTGGACAATGGGCCTTTGGGCTGTCAGGTACTATAAAGAGCAAGGCCTGGTTCAGGTAGACAGTCAGTGGACCCACAGCAGCAGCAGCAGCAGCACCAGAGGAACCAACTCTCAGCCAAAATGACCTCCAGCGGCATGAACATGATGAGCAGGGTAAACTCACACTTCACACATGGATTAACAAATACATTTAATCTGTGACTTTCACAGGCTGGCCCTGTCTGAGGAATTCCTTCACAACAAAAGGGTTTCTTGTGACTGGCACATTTTGAACTTGTGGGGCAGTTATGTGTTCAGGAAATCAAAATTAGAGTAATAGACACCTGCAGGATTCTCCTCTTGTAGGGTTTAATTCCAAAACACTATGGATTCATTTTGCGAATACAAAAATGATTTCCTTTGCTCAATATTAAAAAACGCAGATGGTAACATCCTCTAAAATTGTTCAACTTTGTAAGATGATAACACAAGACAGCTAATAACGTCAACAACATTCAGTAGTGAGGTTTTTTTCTTTCATTACAGCGATCACTTTGTTAGAGTAGACGTCACATGTTTCACAGGTGGCTCTCCTCTTGTTTTCAGATCGTCTTCTACGAGGACAGGAACTTCCAGGGTCGTTCCTATGAGTGCAGCGGCGACTTCGCCGACATGTCCTCCTACCTGAGCAGGTGCCACTCCTGCAGGGTGGAGAGAGGCTGCTTCATGGTCTACGACCGCACCAACTACATGGGCAACCAGTACTTCATGAGGAGGGGCGAGTACTCCGACTACATGAGCATGATGGGAATGAGCAACTGCATCAGGTCCTGCCGCATGATCCCCATGGTACGCTCCACTAATTACATGCTAATCTGGCCCAGAAGCTAAAGTATGACGCATTGTAAAGGATGCTTATTGCCATCATGATTATTGATCATTTGTTACATTTTCTCTGCCATTACAGTACAGAGGAAACTACAGGATGAGGATCTATGAGAGGGAGAACTTCGGTGGCCAGATGTACGAGATGATGGACGACTGCGACAACATCATGGACCGTTACCGCATGTCCAACTGCATGTCCTGCAACGTGATGGACGGACACTGGCTGATGTACGAGCAGCCCCACTACAAGGGCAGGATGATGTACTTCAGGCCCGGAGAGTACAGGAACTTCATGAACATGGGCTGGAGCGGCTCCAGGTTCATGAGCATGAGGCGCATCATGGACTCCTGCTACTAGACTCTTCACTGATGTAACAACAGCAGAAAGTCAATAAAGTACTGTACATGTAACTGAATCTCACTGTCAGCCTGGTCTGTTTCTCATATGAACTGGAACACACAGTACACATGGAGCAATGAAGAGCTTATTACAGTGAATTCCCTGACAGCAGAAGTGGTAGCAGTACACAAATTCTTTACTCAGTAAAAGTGCAAATACTCATCTAAAAAAATACTCAGGTAAAAGGTGAATTTCATTGCCATTTCAAATCCTTTACTCAAGTCTAAGTATAAAAGTACATGGTCTTAAATTCACTTAAAGTCTAAAAGTAAAAGTAAAATTCATTAGTCATTTCTAATGTTCTTAACTGGTTTTCTGTTGAGCGTTCCTCTGAATCCCAGATGAGAAAGAGTCTGCAGCTCAGATCACGAACGTTAATTCTCTCTCTCTTGTTGCTTCTCTCTTCTTCTTGTTGCTTCTCTCTCTCTGTCTCTTTCTTTCCTTTTTGTTGTCGCTTTGGTGAACAAACAGCCAATCACATCTGGCCCCTGATCAGCTGCTTCCGGGATGGAAGCTGTCTGATACGGGAAATAAAAAAAAAAACAGTTGATGATTTCCCCAAGAGTAATGGGTCCGTTTTGAAAATGTAGTGAGTAGAACGTACAGATTTTTCTTTTGAAATGTAGTGAGAAAAAGTTAACAGTCTTAAGTGAAAGAAAAACAGAAAGATAGATATAGATATAGATCAACTGTGGTGGAGAAGGTTGTGAATGTGGTGGAAGATGGAGAGATGACCGGGTGGGACTTTACAGCTCATGATATTTTGCGTTCACCTTTCCATTTTAGACTTTCAGTGAGTGCAACAATAAAACAAGCTTACATTCCTACAGCACGAACATTACAAACAACAAATAACAGGGAGTCAAAGCCATAGCAAGAGGGAGGAGGGGGTGGTTGGGTCTAATCTAATCTGATCTAATCTGATTCACCTGGACCTGGATCAATGATGAGAGGAGTCCAATTCGACATATCTGATGACACAGATCAGCTGGAGTCTCTCACAGACAGTAAACAGTCTCAGTGTTATCTTTTTATTCTCAAAAGTCTCTTCCTGTTCTTTTCATTTCTTTTATGGCTCGATCCCTCAGATTGGGAGAAATAATTCTGACATCAGCAACCAGATCCAGCAGTGACACGCTCAAATCCAAAAGCGGTTTATTTTACAATTGCAAAGTCTGATTTCCAGTGTTTTTTCCACAAAAAATAAATACAAATGTTACATTGATGAATCCAGTGACTAAGAAAACACAAAACACTTCATAGTGATGAGACTCATTGTAAACTCTGAAATATACATCAGCATGATGGTGATAGTTCACATGGCCAAAAAAAAACATGTCCAGCAGAAATACAAAACATGTTCACTGAAAACAGAAATTCACCTGAGTTAGGGTTAGCAATTCAAGCATTTTAATGGGAAAAATCCAGCGTTTTGGTCTTGTAAACGTCAAATGGTAAAACCACCAGGACACAAGACTAAAACGCTGTACATTTTCTCAGTAAAATGTTTTAATAGCAGTGTGTGGGAGTTTGTTCACATGAACCAATACATGTGGTGAATGATAAATATGAAGATTCATATCTGAGACAGGCGGCGGCTCCAGTGTCTTGTTAAAGGTCTTGTTAAAGGTAACTGAACGAATACTGTCGTCTTTTCTTGACAATAACACTGAATTGTCTCGAGTTTCCCTGTTAAACCTGCAGTGTAGCCTATTGTACAGATGACAAAGCCAAATGAAAAAAGGAACCCAATTCTTAAGAAAGTCTTACAAAACATAGACTCAGCCATGGCAGCATAATTAATTCTGCAGTAAACATTAAAATGGGAACAACAGGAAAGCAGCTAGCTAGTGAACTTTTATTGTGTACGCAAACATTTTGACGCTTCCTTGTTTGTAGCACTTTGTTCTACCCATCACATAAAATCTCGAAAATCAACATTTTAAGGTGTGAATTTTAATGCATTTCATCATTTCCTCAGCTGCTGTTTGAATTACATTACAATGTGGCGACACCCTTCATTTAAATACACCAGATACAAATGGGGGTAAAACAAAACTCCTGCTGGTCCAATATGGCTCTTTCTGTTTGAATGGACGGTTCATGTGGGAATAGAGTTCACTGCTCTTAAAGCTACTCTGTGCATCATTTTACCATCAATAAATCATCAGCACATTCATTTAGAGACATTAGTATAATTACAGTAAACGGCCTCTACTCTGCATCCTCCATAGTTTCTCCACCTGGTGGATCTGGAGGGAAATCTGCTGGATCGCTTTACGGCACAAAACAGGAAGAGGTTCTGTTCTTCCAGAGCAAACGGAGCTAAAGCTGAAAGAGTTTCTGGCAGCAGATGGTGGAAGGAGGGAAAGGAAGATGGAGAAATCACTTCCAACATGCTGATCCTCTTCAGGGAGGAGGGAGGGGGGGCAGGAAGCAACGGGGCTGATGGGAAATGTAGTCTTAATGTGGAGAAACACTAGAACTAACAATACTACTGGAGTGAGATAGAGGAGACTCCAGCTCCACCATGTTGTCATTGGTTTACAGCCATTCTACAAGGCAGCAATGACACACTGATGGTTAAAATGCTGCACATAGCATCTTTTATAAGAACAATATACTTTAACCACAAGTACACAAGATGAACGCAAGATGAATCAAAATTTTGTGGAAAATCAAGAACCATAAATTAAGCTGTCAACAGATTTCCACTGTGAGAAAAACACCTGTACACGCTTCCAACTGGAGAACAAAGAAAGAATCACATGAAATGACAAACCTGATGATTAAAACTACTACTTACATATTACAATCCATGCTACTTACAGTATAAAAATTAGTTATCTCCTATACACACATACAAAAAAGCCAAAATATATCTACAAATTTGTTACAAAGGCAAAAAGGCTTTTTTTTTGTGAAAAGACATTTATGCCTCTTAAGACAGTAATTCATAAATATGCGTTGATGTTGGGCACTTTGTCTTTCAGTCATGGCACATCTCATGTGAGGTTTAAAGTCTTTATGTCAAAATAAAAGTTCATTTCCTTGTGCTCTTTTACGTGGCCATAAGCCGCACTGGAGAGCGGTTACAGCGGTTACAAGGGACCGGCCGCCATGTTGGAAGACTGTACTGGTAAAACTACAGATATCAGGCACAAATTAGACTGTTTCTTTGTTTTTTCCCAGAGGAGGAGGAGGAGGAGGAGGAGGAGGAGGAGGAGGAGGAGGAGGCAATTCAGAAACAATCTCTGTATCCCATTTTATTTATTTATCTTTTTGTCTTAATTTTTCTTTTCTTTTTTTTTCTTTTTTTTCTTCTTTTTGTGATTACCCTGTCTTGTCGTATTGTTGTTGTTGATGTGTTGTTTTATATTCCTACTAAATAACTTACAAGTGCAATTATTGTATAAATGCTGGTTACGTTGAAAATCCAATAAACGAAGTTAAAAAAAAAAAAAAAAAAATCTCTGTATCCCTTGTAACCAAAGGTAACATCTCTCCATACATTACACTGGCCAAACCACAGTCAGGACAGGGTGTGTGTGTGTGTGTGTGTGTGTGTGTGTGTGTGTGTGTGTGTGTACACGAGTCATCAGCTGTGTCAACTGACCAATCCAACAACAAGCGGACGTCCTGTAAAGCCTCTGAGTTTATTCTCCCGCGTTCACGTTGTATTGGATTTACCATAAATACGAGCTGCTGACTTGGAGAAATCGTCCACATCGCCTCCTAGTGGCGACGACAGGCTTCACATGTGGGATTTTTTCCCACTTGGTCATGAATTGCAGAAGTGCGTCGACGCAGGCGGCAAACATGGCAGCGAATCCGCCGCTGTCAGCAGTCCAAGGTAATAAAAATAAAAATTATCAGTTATATTCACGAATCAAAAGTGAGCAGTATCTGCTGCAGTTAGTTTACAGTTGATTTTAAAATACCACAACAGCTGACCTGAAGACCGCCATCTTGGATGTGGGCGACCGAATGAGTTACTCATGTGAAGAAGTTGAAGTTGACGCCGTCCCGTTCTTCTGCTTCTTCCAGTTTGACATGAACGCAGCGTCGAGCAGAAGGTGTTTTTCGTTTTTGAAGACTTCCTGTGTCAACCGCTGACCTTTGATCTCTAGCTTGCCACCGAGCAGAGCCATTCCAAACATTACAGCTGTTGTTGGTCATGCTGGGTCGCCACATGCTATTACATGCTCTCGTGTAGTTTGGTGTTCTTCTTCCCTTCTTGTCTCCTGCTGTAGTGCGGAGGCGGAGCAGGGGGAAGCCATCTTGGATCCTGGCGGTCAGGCAGCTGGAGTCGCTGCAGGTGAAGCTCGGGTCAGATGGACGTTTCGTTGCTGCCACTTGGAAAGAAGAGGAAAGTGTTTTATTAAGTACAGCTGCAAACATGACAAAGGGCAACAGCTTAGTATTACAAACTAAATCTATATGGTGTGGACACAAGTCATAATACACTGATATATACTGCATATAAAGAATGTACAAGTATGCTCCTAAAATACATTCAAAAAATATACTTACATGTTTGATTTTGGCCATTAACCACTATTTTTCATATGAACATAATCAATAAATCAATTGTATTCAAATCAATTGTTTTTTGTCTTCAAAAAATATTGACATATATGTATTATTAAAACTACTGTCTGTCATCATGAAAATTAGTAAAACATATGTACATATTTTCCTTTAATATATTCATTAAAGTAATACATAATTTTCATCCATCCTAAGAAGTAGGTGTAGTGCTGATTCTTAAAATATTATTTAAAGCTGGAATTTTTCCAGTAATAAATAGTTATAGTTGAGTCAGGTTACACATTACAACTGGCAGTTTTTCCATGGTTAGAGACTCTCTATAGACCACTATTGAAATTTTTGAGCAAAAAGACAGACAAAGGTCTGCTAACTGTGCAGCTGACTTTAGCCAACACAGGTTACCTGCGCCAGGTAGCCGAGTGCCACGAGCTTGTTAGCATACTAGCTAGCTAGCATACTAGCTAGTTAGCATACTAATAATAATGTTTGGCCAACCTGACTGATATGTTAGCAGCACACACTGTATTTACACCATCAGAAGCCATGTTGTTGCTTTTGTCATTTCAATACAAAAGCTACAGTCATTAAAAGTCAAATTAGCTGGTCTGGGGAAGTGGGAACTGTTTACTGGTGAGCACACTGGCTGATACACTTTCTCTGATAATATAATGAATAATATAATACTGCCATGGTTGTTTTGTTGTAGTCTGAACATCATGTTAAATACTTTTCACTGCCAGAGGGGGAGACAAAGTGGGGAAATCAGGGAAATCCTGTATGGGTTTGGGGTTTAGTTACTCTTTAAATGAAACAAAGTGAGATCATTTCACTTGTTTCCAATGCAAATCATTTTGAACCAAATGACATAATCCTCGTTTTGAGACTAATTGACTTTCTTTGTCAGTATATTATATTTCTGTGCAGGAACACTCACTCTGACTCTGAGTCGTGTCCGTCTTCAGTCCCGTTGACGGTGGCGGTCGTCAGCATCGCGGTTACCATGGTGACTCCGTTGTGCTGTTGCCGCGGGGACAGGGGCGGGTGTGGCAGAAGCTTGATGAGAACCCCGTTTCCCCCGGCGACCGGACGAAGGCCCCTATTGGTCGGAGGGGAAGGGGCGGGGGGGCGGGGGAAGTCGCTCAGTTTCTCCCGAAGGCGATTCTTCATGTTCTTGTCGGCCAGAGGAGGAGGAGGAGGGGAGGTCACCCTGTTCTTCAGAATCCCTGAGAATAAACACAGAGAGACAATATTACATAGAACACCCCACCCACCATAGAGAGCCTAAGCCCCTCCCCTTCCGCTGTCCACCATGGGACCTTATTTCAGAAAAAATATGTACGGTAGTCAACGGCGAGAGACAAATAATTGTTTGATCCCGTTTGAATTGTGCCATGACTTACACATATGATGTTTTGTCAATTTAAAAGATAATTTTGCAAGTCAAGAAAGTCGCAGTTTGTTGTAAAACAGTACAGTAACGTTTAGTTTTGTGTGAAACCGCTCAGTGAACTACATCTCTTGTCTCGCACAATATACGTCACCAACACCAACATGGAAGGAAACACAGGAAACACACAGGCATCGTTAACGTTAGCCCCCACTGTACTAAAACTATCCTAAACCAGTTTAAATCCATTCTTCCTGTCTACCTTCCAGGTTGTGTATAATACTCCTGCTCTCTGAGAGGGACTGAGCTTCAGGCTCTGGGTAGCTTGTGGAGAGAGGAAGTTATGATGTCACTTACGCGACTTTTGGGTGTGTAGTCTTTCTAATTACGTATTTTCACAGTCTTATAGTTCAACAGTTTTACGACAAACTGCGACTTTCTTGACTTGCAAAATTATCTTTTAAATTGACAAAACATCATATGTGTAATTCATGGCACAATTCAAACGGGATCAAACAATTATTTGTCTCTCGCCGTTGACTACCGTACATATTTTTTCCGAAATAAGGTCCCATGGTGGTCCACCGGAAGGGGAGGGGCTTAGGCTCTCTATACACTCTCTCTGACCGTCAGCCAATCAAATCAGAGCAAAACCATGAATCTGTATCAAACAGGCTCCTGATTGGCTGTCTGTTTAACTTTATTCTCATGTGGAGACACACAGCAGGTCTGAGGCTTCAGGGAGATAAACTGAAGATCAAGATAAAAAAAGATCTGTTGTATACGTGTGTGATTAAAACTCTAAATCTGCTCTAAATGTTTCACACAGATTCTGAACATACCAATGAAAACATGTAGAGTGACATATTTCTATGAAACATGTACAGTATATTAGTATATTAGTGGTCAGTTGTCTCTCACCTCTTCTCCTCTCTGGTTGGTTGTTGCTGTCGGGCGAGCCGGGCATGCTGGGCGGAGCTCCGCCTCTGACCCCGCCCTCCTTCTCAGACGGGGCGTGGCCGTTCAGCTCCACGCTCACCTTGGTCTCCACGCGAAGCGTTTCCCCCCCGCCGGGCTCCTCGCTCTCACTGGCTGTCGGCGGCTCCACCGGCCAGTAAGGCCTCACGTGATTGGCTGCTGTCTCCGCTGTCACAGGACAAGAAGTTGATGTAATGTGTTGAAGCATGGCTGAGACTGAGACAATGAATCTGTCAGGTGTGTGTGTGTGTGTGTGTGTGACCTGTGTGTGTGTGTGTGTGTGTGTGTGTGTGTGTGTCCATGCTGTGTAACATTTAGGCATTAAGACTTTAGCATTGGTTAGATCAATATATCTCAGGCCGATATTGACCTTTTATCAGAAAATAGATATCAGCCAGTCAGTGTTGTCGTTCTGATCTTCACCTGAAAGTTTCATCAGTCTGGTTTTAACGGAGAGTTTTAGAGGTTTTTGCACCCTGACAGGAATAAAATTCTGGAGGAAACACTGAATACTTGGAATTTTTGGGAATTTCTTAGAATGAGAACAGTAAAATCTAAAGAAGAAGAACAGCAGCTTCAATCCAAACTACCGGATCAGCCTGTCAGCCTTCTAAAACCCACATGGGTCAAACCCCGTGCAGGACCGGGACGTTCCTGGGTGTGTGTGTGGGGTGTTTACCCAGCGGCGTGCTGTGCTGCGGCTCTCTCTCGTTGTTCCACCGCTGTTTCCGTCGGCTGCGATCGTCCTCGCTGTCGGACGAGCGGGACGAAGCGTAGGAGCTGCTGTTCTCCTCCAGAGACAGCTCGCTGTCCGAGTCCGAGTCTGCGGCCGCGCCCAGAAACACTTCATCACATTTACATCCAGACTGTCATCACACTGCAGTCGCTTCTGAACTGCTGCTCAGATCTCTTCATATCATCATAATAATCTGATTGTTGAATTTTGAATTAAGATGTTTGACTAGCAAATAAACCCACCAGCAGCCAAAGAAGAAAAAGTTTCACTTATTGACGTTTCCACAAAGGGCCGAAATCAGAATAAAACACATTACCTTCTCTTTTGGAGCGCTTGCGGAGGAAGATGGAGGAGTCGCCGTCGCCATAGTAACTCTTTTTAGCAGAGGAGGGGGTGGTGCGCTTCTGTCCTGAGTCCTCCCTTTGCAAAGAGTTATTACATTTCATTTAGCATGTTAATTAAAGGAAGGCAACACCGCAAAACAACACACACATCTGATTTCGTAGATCCACAGAGTGTCTGTGCTTCCAGCTGGAGATGCCAGCTCTGCTCGGGTTGTTTTGTTTTACTCAGTCTGGTTTTTAGAAGTTACATCAAAATTTCGTCACTAATCCAAAACTACAACTATCAGCTCCGGCTCTCTGCTGGCTAACACCTCCCACCGTATTAGCCAGTTAGCTAGTGAGTCACCGGGAGGAGATGGAGGGGCTGGAAATCTGTGCAATTTTAAAAATGAGATGCATCATTCCTGTAAATTTAGAAAAAATCCGATCAGCGGTGTCTGAGATATTGTGAATGAGATAATTAAACAAATGTTGTAGCGCCCCCCTTAGGCCAATCAGTGTCATTTTGAAAATAGAGGAACGATGCACATATTTTTACATATTTCTTACATATTTCTTATTTTTCTTATTTCTATATTATTGTTGTTATATATTGTAGTATAATGCACATAATTTGTTGCAGTGTTTACACAGTTCTCACTTATTTGTATTTATATTTTTTAACTGCAATGTCCACATTTTCCTATTTTTATTTTAAGTTATCTTCACTTATCTGTATATATACTGTATATATATATTTTTTTTTTTAACAGCAAAAGCACAATTTTTCTGTTTGTATTTTTAAGTTAATTTTACCTACTCCTATTTATATATTTGATTGCAATGTTGCAATGTTACACAGCTCTGGTTACACATTTCTTTATTCTAGTAGATCTTTAATTGTACGTACATTTTTTGTTTTTATTTCACACTTGCTTTGGCAATGTAAACGTATGTTTCCCATGCCAATAAAGCCCCTTTGAATTGAATTGAATTGAATTGAATTGAATTGAATTGAATTGTAATGGAGCAATGAGACGCATCACTCCCTGAAGTTTCATCAAAATCCGATCAGTGTCAGAGATGGACTGACGAACCGGGGCCGACCCATAGTCCCTCCCTCGATTTCACTGTACTAACTAGTGTGTGTGTTCTGTGTGTACTAAACAGTGTGTTCACACAGAAGCAGGTTTGTTGAAGCATCTTTCAGGTGAGCAGCTGGTCACCTTGCAGCCTGGCTGCTGCTGCGGCTCCTGCGGTCCAGAGAGGCGGTGGACTCTCCGATGGCGGTGCGATACAGACCGTCGTCTTCACAGAACGAGTGTTTCCCGTTCAGAGAGCGCTGCAGAGGAAACACAGAGGACAGTCAGCGAAGCACAGGATGTGGAGCGATGAATCTCCTGTCCGTTCCAGCGTCACAGCAATATCTTCTCCACTTATTGCACGTCATTCTGAATAAGACTGCAAGCTAAAAGCGTAAAATGTGAATGTAAAAATTTTATCTAGCTTTGATGTTAGAAGAAAAGTGGGTGTACAGTTAGCTTGGCGGTGCGGGCGGCGGTGGATTCCTCTGTGATGGTCTTCCTGCCGGTGAAGACTTCCTTCAGGTTCGTCCTCACCTCTTTATTGAAGACGCAGTGGAAGAAGAAAATGCAAACACCCTGCAGAGAGGAGAGCTGGAGATTTACAGGCCACCAATGCACTTATGCTATATAATATACATTTTATTCACAGAGAAAGTTACTGTCTGAGCTTTAAATACAAGGACTGACAGTTTGTGGCAGTTAAACTTCGTCTATGTTTGTCATGTCTGTGAATGCTGGAGTCCAACAGAAATGCGTGTTGAGTTCCAGTGATTTATAAAAGCCCCAATGTTTATTATTACGTTTATCTTCCACGTCCGAGTCAAACTTACAGGACAAATAAATCCTGAACTATAGTGACTCCGCTTTTCATATCTTCCAAATAAAAAATCTACTAATCTACTAACTAAGTAATATAAAACTCTTTTTTATATATTACTATATTGCATTTTATACATAACAGAAGAGCAAGCATCACTTTTGTGAAATGAGAGCAAAAAACAGGAGCTGGAGAAATCCACAGTGATCATTAGCAACTATTTAACCATCACATGCTGAAAAACAGGGAAACATGAAGAATCAGATTTTAAAGATTTATCACCTCATGTCTGCAGAAATGCCTCCAAAATGTGCAGAAATATGCAGCCAAGCTACTGACTTTAGTTGGGTATTATGGAAATAATAAACGAGGGGCGGTGATGCAGGAGGTACAAACGTTTTCTCCAAAGTAATGTACATAATTAGCTGTGCTTTAGGAGAATTATGGCCGGCATTCTCTAATTTCTTAAGTACCTGTAAGTCTCATGTTCAGAGTGTCTTGTTTACCTGGAGGCAGCTGAAGACGGCGAACAGGTAGTGGAAGGAGATGATGTCACTGTTGACCGCCATCAGACCCAACAGCCAGGTGGCGCTGAGGAGCAGCAGGAGCAGGAAGGCCAACCTGAGAGCCGAGCTGGAGGAGGAGAGGAGAGGAGGAGAGGAAGGGAGGAGAGAGGAGAGGAGAGGGGAGGAGAGGAGAGGAGAGGAGAGGAGAGGAGAGGAGAGGAGGAGAGGGGAGAGGGAAAAGGAAAGGAAAGGAGAGGAGGAGGGAAGGAGAGGGGAGGAGAGGAGGAGAGGAGAGGAGGGGAGGAGGGGAGAGGAGAGGAGGGGAGGAAGGGAGGAGAGAGGAGAGGAGAGGGGAGGGGAGGAGAGGAGAGGAGAGGAGGAGAGGAGAGGAGAGGAGAGGAGAGGAGGAGAGGAGAGGAGGGGAGGAGGGGAGAGGAGAGGAGAGGAGGGGAGGAGGAGAGGAGGGGAGGGGAGAGGAGGGGAGGAGAGGGGAGGAGGGGAGGGGAGGGGAGAGGAGAAGAGGGGAGAGGAGGAGGGGAGGAGGAGAGGACGGGAGGGGAGGAGAGGAGAGGGGAGGAGGGGAGGAGGGGAGGAGGGGAGGAGGGGAGGAGGGGAGGGGAGAGGAGAGGAGAGGACAGGAGAAAAGGAAGGAATCAAGGAAGGAAGGAGAGAGGTGAGCCATAACACAATGAACTGTTAACAAAGGTCTGGAAAACAAATGGAGTCCAGCCTGCTTCTCTGTCATTGGTCAGAAAACTCACATGGCTCCCGACTTCTCGAAGGTCCAGTGTGTCTGAGCACAAGACGCTCTGGCTGCCAGGAAGAAGATGGCGATGTTGACCTGAAAGAGAAGAGAGCAAAACTGAACCTCATTACATCAACTTCATTATCACCGAGTGACAAACTCTACTGGTAGATTTCAAATGTATGCACTTGATATTTAAGTCGCTCTGGATAAAAGCCTCCACTAATGTTAGATGTTAAATACAGTTAGCTTTAAGTCCTGAATGATCTCAGTGTGAAAAGCTCATTTTGCGTTTTCCTAGTGCTGGGCGATATTGACAAAACCAAATATCACAATATTTTAAACTGAATACCTCGATATCGATAATATGACGATATTTTGGAGATGAGTATTTGTGCTTTCATAAGATATTTACACACAAGAAAATTTTGCAAATTAGTAATGATTATTAGTAATCAGTAATGTGTGATCAGCAATAAGTAATATGGATATGATGAGCAGGTAAAGCCAATCATTGTTCATTTAACTCAGACAGAACAGGTTGATAAGTTCAGATCAGTTGAATCACTTTACTGTAACGCAGCCTTTAAGACCAGGAAGAAGTGACATTTAAGTTATTTCACAATATTACTATAATCAAAATCCCAGATGATATCTAGTCTCATATCATATTGATATTATATGATTTATCGCCTAGTCCGCTTCCTCCTGCAGATCATCCTGTTCTACAGAGAACATCACTGTGGAACAGACTGACTCAGTTTAGCTGCTGCCATGTTCTGGATATTCTTGGACCTTCTGCCTGTGATGTTGTGTGTTGTGTTATTTCGGGACGTCCCGGTGGCTCAGTCCTGGGTTCAGATCCGGACCGGGACCTTTGACGCATGTCGTCTCTCTCCTCATCTTTCCTGTCTCTCTACTTTCTCCACTTTGAACTATCTAATAAAGGCAAAAATGCCCAAAAAATAATCTTTAAAAAATTCATAGTTATTTTGTTTTTGTTTTAAGTGACTTTCCTCTGGGGTCAAATACATTCATTATTTTTAGCATGATCTTTTTCTTTTTTTTTAGCATGTATTATTCTACACACACACACACACACACACACACCATCACGACTACAGCGATGGGTCCTGCGATGCTCCAGATCAGCGTGTCGTGGACAGAGAGCCAGCAGAAGTCTGAGTTCCCGTAACCCTGAGGATCCAGACCCACCGCCAGACCTGCAGGACCAAACACAGTCAATCAATCAATCAATCAATCAATCAATCAATCAGTCAATGAGCGCTCTTTTCTTTCTTTTCGTTTATTCTAAACAAACTGGAAATGTAAAACGCATCACTTCCTGTGAGGCAGAGGAAAGAGCGACCAGACACCGGCTGTTTAGAACAGACAGAGGAGAAGATTTATGAACTCAGGTGAACTTTGATGTGAGCAGAACACACATTTAATTAGATATAAAATGTAGCAAATTATTACTTTAACCAATCACTGTGCTTATCACATGAACATGAAGTGTAGCAGAAAGCAGCCGTTAGCCCAGAGGATCCCACCACGTCCTCTGCTGTACAGCTGCTGCAAATACTGTATGTGTGGGGGGGTGAGGGTGTGTGTGTGTGTGTGTGTGTGTGTGTGCATGGGGGGGCTGGGGGCTGACATGACACAAATGGCCGACACATCACAAAAACACACCGAACACACAGACAAAAGAAGCTGGTTCACAGAACATGTAGCTAGTATTCTGTGAATGGAGATGTGACTCGTGTCTGTGTGTGTGTGTGTGTGTGTGTGTGTGTGTGTGTGTGTGTGTGTGTGACCAAATATGTTTGCTGTGTGAGCACTGTGTGTTTGCATTGTGTGCATGTGTGTGTGTGAACAAAGTGATGTTTTTTGCATCCGTATACACTCTCTTTGTGTGTGTGTGAACAAAGTGGGTTTGTACTGTACAGTGTCTTTGTGTGTGCATGTAAAAGCATATGTTGTTTTAACATGTAACTACATTGTGTGTGTGTGTGCGTGTGTGTGTGTGTGTACGTGCGTCTCACCGGTGATGACGGCGGGAACGCCCCAGCCAATAGCGTAGTAGAACCTCATGTGTCCGTGGTTGATGTTGCGGATCTCGGTCAGCATGCGGTAGATGTGCAGACTCTCCACCAGCATCCAGGCGAACGTGCACATGTAGGAGTAATGCAGCAAGATGGCCGCCAGCGTGCAGACGAACTGAGGCAGAGGAGCAGGGAAACACGTTTGGATGACAGACTGAGCCTATAACTTTTAAATTACAATTATTATTAAATATTAACATTTACTCGTTTTCACCGTTTTTAAAATCCAAACTTTCCAGTGTCAAACCTAGCTTAAATGAACTGTCCCGGCTAACAAAGACGTCCTAAATAAAAGCGATGGATGAGACAGTAAAGTGTTTCTGATTACTTCCTATCAGCTGACTGACAGGAAGCAGAGCGGAGCGGAACGCAGCGCTGAGATGAAAACACTCGACTCAGCTCAGTGAAATAAGTCAGAAAACAGAAAGTCTGGCTTCATGTTTCCTGTGATGGATTCTCTCGCTCTGTGGAAGTTTGTTTTTCATACCGGAGAAGAATGAATGAAGGAGGAAAACGAGCGCTGATATCTGAACTATGCTGACTGTGCAAATAAAGCACATTTTTACATGTTATAAGATGAACAATGGCAGAAATAGTGCAGGCATATTTGACCTTTTGGTTGACACCTGTGTAATTTTTTTTTGCCTTTTAGCGTCTTTACCTTGTGATGGTGATCTGATTTTATTTTTTATTTTTTTTATACTACACAATAACAGTTGGTCACCAGGGTTAATTACAATCATGGTATACAGATTAAATTGTTAAGACACATTAAGATGATAAAATTGGTCAAACATAGCTCATGAGTACACATACAAGATCCACTTTCCCCAAATTGTCATTCCATAGTCTTCAGGAAAAGCTCAGTCTCTCCATGTAATGAATATCGTTTACAAGTTTTATCCAATCAGTCTTTGTTGGAGGTTCACTTAAATCTTACAGCTTTCTTACAAGCAGCTAAAAAAATCTTAATGAGGTATTTGTCTTGAACCAGAAGATGATCTGGAATATTGCCCAGATAAATTGCAGGAGATTTTTGTCTTACCGCATTCTCAGTCCGGTTGATCCCGAACAGGAAGACGAGCTCGGAGAGGAAGATGGAGGCCACCAGGTTCTTGTGGATGCTGTGCAGGTTGGTGCGCAGTTTCCGGAGGATGGCCAGCAGGAGGAAGGTGATGAGGAGGGCCACCAGCGAGGAAGAGACGGTGCTGTAGGTGATGATCTTCAGAGGCAGCACCTCGCCGTGCTGAGGAGGAAACATCAGCAGCGTTTACACCTTCCATTCACAGCCTTCAAAGGGTTTATGACACAGTAGTGCTCAATAACTAGGGATGGGACGATACGGTTATCTCACCATGCGATTTGATACGTGATATGAGGTTTATGATTCAATAAAACCACAACACGATGTAATAAATAAAAGGTCAATGACAGAAATTGCACTGGCTTGCTAGAATGTAAACAACAATTTAAAAATGTCATTACAAAGTGACAATAATATAATTTGGATGGAGAGCTTGTGAAACTGTGATGGTCAAGAGTCTCATTAGTGATTACTACAGCAGAATAACATGGAGCTGATATCACCATTCATGTTCCTGACAGCAGAATAACATGGAGCTGATATCACCATTCATGTTCCTGACAGCAGAATAACATGGAGCTGATATCACCATTCATGTTCCTGACAGCAGAATAACATGGAGCTGATATCACCATTCATGTTTCTGACCCATGATGCATATTGTCACATTTTAGTTTTGTGATATATTGAATTTCGATATATCGTCCCGTCCCTATCAATAACCTATTGAAAGTAAAGCGTGTCTCCTCAGCCTGGGGTCACGCTGTGTGCTCGGTCAGTCAGAAGGTCACGGGTCACGGGTTCGACCTCCTACCTCTCTCCTGGAGACGTCCATCAGCACGGCGGCGCTGCAGGCCAGAGCGCAGCGACAGCTGATGTGGCCGCGAGTCCTGCTGAGCAACTCACAGCCTCTGGCTGACCAGCCGCCCGCACCACTGATCCTGCAACACAACAGACAGAGTAAACTACAGACCGGCCGCCCGCACCACTGACCCTGCAACACAACAGACACAGTAAACTACAGACCGCCCCTTTAACCCTGCAACACAACAGACAGAGTAAACTACAGACCGCACCGCTAACCCTGCAACACAACAGACACAGTAAACTACAGACCGCCCCTTTAACCCTGCAACACAACAGACAGAGTAAACTACAGACCGCCCCTTATGTAGAATATAATAGAGAAGAATAGAATAGAATAGAATAGAATAGAATAGAATAGAATAGAATAGAACACAATAGAATAGAATAGAATAGAATAGAATAGAACACAATAGAATAGAATAGAATAGAATAGAACACAATAGAATAGAATAGAATAGAATAGAATAGAACACAATAGAATAGAATAGAATAGAATAGAATAGAATAGAACACAATAGAATAGAATAGAATAGAATAGAACACAATAGAATAGAATAGAATAGAATAGAATAGAACACAATAGAATAGAATAGAATAGAATAGAATAGAATAGAACACAATAGAATAGAATAGAATAGAATAGAACACAATAGAACAGAGCAAAAACCAAACAAAACCAAACAAAACAGAATAATTACCACAGTACTTAGCTAGCTTACTCCTCTCTATTGTGAAAATGTGAGTTTGTTGTTTGTGTCAGTTACTAGCCACTGTGATTCATGGAGTGTGTGTGTGTGTGTGTGTGTGTGTGGTGGTGGTAGTTGGGTGTGTGTGTGTGTGTGTGTGTGTGGTGGTTGGGTGTGTGTGTGTGTGTGTGTGTGTGTGTGTGTGTGTGTGTGAGGGCGGCAGCAGCGTTCCTCACAGTAAGGAATGGTTCCAGAAGACGCAGAGCGGCCGCGCTCTCTCCTCCGTCTCCAGCAGGGGGAGCTGCAGGGTGGGGGGGGGCAGGGGGGCGCCCTCGCTGTACAGCACCGTACTGACCACGGGGGTGTTTATGACGGGACGGCTGGGCAGTCTGCACACACACACACACACACACACACACACACACAGGACGAGAGCACAGTAGCACATGGTGAGTTCACTGTCTGTCCTGTCTGACCTGCAAATAAACTGAACCTTAAAAACTTGAAGCTGTCTCCAAGCATGTGTACACATAGAGGTGTCTAACATTATCATTTGAAGCACACACACACATGCACACACACACACACACACACACACACACACACACACACTACAGTATTTGAATATTTTCAATTTTCAATAACATAATGTATTGTATATACTGAATAATAAACCAACGCCTCCGCCTGCCCCAGTCGTACCTGAGGCTCCTGCGGTCGTGGTCGTAGCTCTCGGGCAGAAGCTCTCCCAGGGTTCGGTAGACGATCACCACGGCGACCGGCGGGGGGCGGGGCGCCGCGGCCTCGCGTTTCCTCCTCACAGACGCGGTCGGAGACGCGGTCGGAGACTCGGTCGGAGACTCGGTCGGAGACTCGGTGCGACCGGCGGTGGTGACGTCAGTCTGCACAGCCGGCGCTTCAGTTGTCGTCTCAATGGAAACTGTCGCCGACCAGAAGGAAAGATTTTGTGTTTGACTGTTTATCGTGTAATTTATCGGTGAAACATTTGGCCTGGGACTGCAGAATGAACCTAAAAACTTTCTTAAACAGAATCCCTGTCCTACAAATCAAGCTGCATATCAGAGAAAAGCATTAGCATCTTCTTTCCCCCCCATCACATTGTTATTTGTAACATTTTAAAAGCTAAATACAAAATCATCTGCTTTTTTTGTCACTACTGCACTGGACTAATACTCCATAACATTCAAAAAATACCGGCAAATATAACTTCCAAATACCAGCAAATGTTTTCCGGAGGACTGCCTCTTTAACACTCTACCTGGTGCAGTTCTGATGTCATCAGTGTGTGAAGGGGATTCTGGGAAGAGTACGGCCGCCTGCAGGTGGTCTGGGAGGTCGGCCTGGAGGTCAGAGAGGCGCGGCATCTTCCTGCTGAGCTCCAGGTAATCCACCGAGAAAACTGACACACACACAGACATGCTTGACTTGGTGCAGAATGGATTGTGTTACATCTGTTATGTTACTGTCTCTCTCTCTCTCTCTCTCTCTCTCTCTCTCTCTCTCTCTCTCTCTCTCTCCTACTGACACTGAAAATGCTTCTGGCTCTTATTGCTTTATCTAACACTCCTCTATCATACATGATCCTTCTAGATACACAGGAATATCTGTTGCATCTGTTATGTCTTGTTGCCACTTTGGCTTTAACCACTGAACTGCTTCCTATTGGTTGCTGCTTATGTTGGCAATCTAAGAATTTAAAGTTTGAGTTTCTCTTTTCTCTGTCTGTTCAGCCATGGTGGCTATCGCTGCTCATGCTAACTACCCAGTTCTTCTTTTTCTGTTTATTCCAAACAAACCGGAAACGTAAAACACAACTGGATATAGGTTGGATCACTGTTGCGTTAGAGAGAGAGAGAGGAGCAGGACAGACACCATCAGCTAATTCGACTGTTACACTCATTCTAAGTGGATCAGATATAAAATATAAACTGTGAAATCTATCCATGTTTCCCGTGAGCGGACTCACTCATGTTGTGTGTGAGGACGGTGAAGGGCTTCAGGTAGGTCTTCCTCACGTTCCGGGCGAGGTTCTGGGCGTAAAGCTCGAAGCTCCGCAGCAGCCGCGCCGCGCCGCCCTCCGCCCGCTGGATCTGATCCCAGTGCAGCCGGGTGGCCGGGGCCAGGATGGAGCTGCCCGCCCGCACCAGGCTCTGAGACACACACAGGACTTATCGTCATTCAGTATCAATAATAACAACAACAACAATAATAATGATATCAAGTCAGTGATGATGTAGTGGTAAATGAAAAGGAGGGTGAACGCTGACCTCCAGTCAATGATCATCATAAGGCAAACAGCTACCAATATGAACAAAAATCTATAATATTTACTATGAATTTACAAGATTAGTGTAAAAAGGTGGTAAACTGAGTTTAGGTGGGTTTATTAATTTAACAACAACAACAAAACAACAACACTAATAATAACAAGATGAAGAAGAAAAAGACGAAGAATACGAAGAAGGAGGTGTGGATGAAGAAAAAGAACAAAGAGAAAACAGGAAGTGAGATATGACCTCACACAGTCTGATGCTCCACTGAGCTTAATTAAAGTCATGGAGGCTAATCGCTGCATTAGCTACACTTAATTCCACAACAGAAGAAGAGCATAAGTAAATCTCTGACTCCATTAGCGGACTGTTTTCATGTGTTCCAAGAAAAATAAGACTTAAAGATTGAACAAGATGAAGTGACTTGTTGAGATGAATATTTCTTTGACTAAAAGATGGCGGGCGGTTTCAGTGAGCTGAACCTCGTGGAAGTGCGGGTCCTGCATGGCGGCCATGTTGAAGCCGTGCTGCTGGCTCTCGTAGCGCAGCAGGCGGCTCAGCAGGCTGCAGGCCGTCTGCACGTCGCTGCCGCGCAGAGCCGCCGTCTGATTGGTGGCGATCCGCAGCATGCCGGCGATCCGCCTCGACCGCTCGCCGTCCATCCGGGACGCGTTGCGCTGAAGCTCCTCCTCCTGCGGGACGGAGACAGAGGGAGCGAGGTCAAAGGTCAGAGAGCAGGGTGACACAAGTGGAAGCTTTCTATTGGATGCTTTTTTTAAACCATTATTTATGTACAGAATGTTTTTTCAGCAACAACCTGCTTCACTTTAACCAAATTACACACATTCACACTGGGAGCTGACCAGTTCAACCACAGTCTTCTACTGGTTTCTACTGAACAGCTGATAAATCAAATGTTCCTTTTCACTTGATCCAGTGATTGGTCCCATGTCCCATTTCAGGAACAGTCATGTGCCTGAGTGAATGTGTGAATCTCCAAGTGAAAATCCTACATGTGGAACTGGCAGATCTTGGCAGGTGGAGGTGTAAGATCTGCTGAGGGACAGCTAGTTAACAAAGACATTCATCGTTTGATAATAAACATAAATGATTTTAAGCTAAACTAATGATTACAAGCTAAAGTAACTTACAAGCTTCTGCAGCATGTTTTTGCCACCAGGTGGCGCCAGTTAACTTGATTAGAAATCAACAAAATGGACCAGAGGCTAACTGGGTCTCTTGTTATTGCTCTAGAACAAACTAAACCAAACCAAGCCAAACCAAACGCACCTCCTTCCTGAGCGGGGCGAAGGGCAGGGAGGTGCAGTTGAAGAGGTCGGGGGGGAGCCAGCCATGTTGGTCGCTACAGTGACGGACTGCAGTGCCTGAGGGACAGAGAGCAACTGTAACATGCATCAACACACAGCTAACACTGGAGACATGTGCTGTTCATGTGAAACACTGGAGACATGTGCTGTTCTGTCATGTTAAACACTGGAGACACATGTGCTGTTCTGTCATGTTAAACACTGGAGACACATGTGCTGTTCATGTTAAACACTGGAGACACATGTGCTGTTCATGTTAAACACTGGAGACACATGTACTGTTCTGTCATGTTAAACACTGGAGACACATGTGCTGTTCTGTCATGTTAAACACTGGAGACACATGTGCTGTTCTGTCATGTTAAACACTGAAGACACATGTGCTGTTCATGTTAAACACTGAAGACACATGTGCTGTTCTGTCATGTTAAACACTGGAGACACATGTGCTGTTCATGTTAAACACTGGAGACACATGTGCTGTTCTGTCATGTTAAACACTGGAGACACATGTGCTGTTCTGTCATGTTAAACACTGGAGACACATGTGCTGTTCTGTCATGTTAAACACTGGAGACACATGTGCTGTTCATGTTAAACACTGGAGACACATGTGCTGTTCTGTCATGTTAAACACTGGAGACACATGTGCTGTTCTGTCATGTTAAACACTGGAGACACATGTGCTGTTCTGTCATATTAAACATCAGACTGTTTGAATCTCATTTCCCAGCTAAAGACAGAGCTTACAGTGAAAATCAGGTTTCTCTGGTTGTTCAGACTGGAGATTATTTTACTACTGTGACGGTGACAAGTATGATAAATAATATGATATAATGAAACACTGATGATGACAATGATGATGATGAACCCAGAGGAGTATCGCAAGGCAAATGCACACACATTTCCATTGCATGCTGACAAATAGCCTACATGTAAAAGTACTGTATATGTGTATGTAGCACTCTCCTCACCTGTGGAGCCTTTGGGACATTTCATGGCTGCAGGTTGACCGAACTGAGTCTTCGGCCACCAGATCCCTGCTTCAAAAGCCCTGGGGCAACCTTCATACACAACTGGAGGAGGGAGGGAGCGAAGGAGGGAAGGAGGGAGGGAGGGAGGGAGGGAGGGAAGGAGACAGGGAAGCAACTGTGAAAACAAGCTCATTCTTTTGGTCGAGAGGAATAAAAATAGTATTAGTATTAGTAAAAATAGTATCCTATTCGGCCTAATGGATGGTTTTGAAGAAAAATTGGCAGAACAAGTGAGGAAATATCGTCACCTGTTCGACTCCTCAGAGGGATTTTAAAGACAAAAAAGGCAAAAAAACGATGAACTCCTGGGGGAAACTGCAGCAGCATCAATGTAGTTTTCATAAGACGCCTGTTGACACTTGTCTTATAACTACAGAACAGCCTTTAGTGTATTATAAAGCTTTATAAACCTGCTGTCCCAACAACACAGAGAGTATATAGAGCGCTAGAGAGTGTTCTCCATCAGCGTACCCACACAGCCGCCGGCGGTGACCTCGGCGTACGGGTTGTCACAGCGGTTGCACTGGCGCCCGATGACGCCCGTCCTGCACTGGCACTGTCCCGTCTGGGCGTCACAGGAGCGAGACGCGGCGCCCAGCTGGAAACACTCGCAGGGGAAGCAGGCGTCACTGCCCTCCGGACGGAAGTAGTTATCCTGGAAAACAGAAGAGGAGTTGAGCTGTGAGCGGACGAACCGACTAGCTGCCGGAGAGAAACCTAAATGAAATTATTTTGCTGTAGAGAGAGAGAGAGGTGATCTTTCTCGAAGGAAAGTCCTGTCATTTAGGAAGTTTGTCTCCGGTCTGTGGGACCAAAAAATGTAAGAAAACCCCAAAACAAAACAAAACAAAACAAAACTGCACAACAGAAACCGTTTCAATGATAGCTATATGCTGTATTTCCATTTCTGAAGTCATTTCCTGAAATTCATCACTCAAAAATACAGAAGATCCAGTCTGTAAAAGTTTTCTCATTTCATTTTCTCATCATAAGGCACCCTTTGTCTTTTAAAGTACCTAATATGTACTTACTTAAAGTACCTATATTAAATGCTGCATAATCTTACTTGGAAACAAAAGCCTTTGAAATCTATCACACACATTTCCTCTAGAGGTTTAGCTGCTGAATGTAAAACTGAAGGTATTTTGCTGATGCTCTTATCCAGAGGAAACAGCTTCAGCTCAGTGGCTCCTGTGATGTTGGTCAGCTAGGAAATTAATTCTGCTGCTGCCTCAGTGTGAAGTCACTCGAGGCATCATACGACCACCAGCTGCATAATTAAAGTGTAACATGTAATGTGAATGCAATCAGCTAAAGCTCCATATGATTCAGTTTCCAACTCTCCTCTGTCTCAGGAGCAGAATAATGTTCTTCATGATGTTCTGCAGATAAATGTTTAGTTTAAGTTGAATTATATGAGTTAAACTGAGAGAATACAAGAGAAGACAAAGTCGTCACAATACTGGACTCTGATTGGCCGACAGCAGCGGTTCCTCTAATTCAAATGAGGTAAACCTGCTGAGTGGAGGCTGTCCAGTTCAAATGCTGCAAACTGGATCCTGATTGGACGGATTTCAGTCATTGTTTAGTGAGGGAGCCAATCAGGACCGAGTCCAGTTGTGATGCGTTTCCTGGAGAGGTGTGACCAGTCAGCTTTGCTCGAGTCCCAAGTCAGTCTCAAACAAATCAAGAACAAATCAATTTAATATCTTTAAGAAAACTAAATATCTAGAACTTTTCAATGTAATATGGTTTTAATAGGATAAAAACTTGGTAAGAGCATCATGAGTTTGATTTCTATAATCAGTTTCAACTTCAATAAATTCAATCATTCCATACAAATTCAGAAAACAGAATTTAAATTCAGTCGTCCGCTGGAACAAATCTCATCACTTTCAATCTGAGTCATTTACACAAACACAAGATCTCAAGTCAAGACTTTAGAAACCTTTTCAAGTCATCAAAGTACAAGTCAGAGTCAAGTCCCAAGTCACCAGAACCCAAGTCAAGTCAAGTCTTCTCTTCATGCATCAAGTCAAGTCTCACGTAATTAAAACTGTGACTTGAGTCTGACTTGAGTCCCCACCTCGTAGTCTGAAACTACCTGGAATAAAGGACGGAGTTTTGAAAATGCAGGAATAAAATCACATTTTAAGAACGTCTTCATTAAAACAGACAGGGAACTGTCCGGCAGGCTGCTGCAGTGTGTGTGTGTGTGTGTGTGTGTGTGTGTGTGTGTGTGTGTGTGTGTGTGTGTGGTGTTCGTACCTTGCAGCGGCACTCTCCGGTGGTCTGGTTGCAGTCCCGGTTGAAGCCTTTGGTGACATCACAGTTACAGGGTCCGCACACCGCCCCGCCCCACCAGCCCCGAGCGCAGGGCAGGCTGGCTCTGAAACCAGGCACAGCAGGTCAATACTCATATTGATCATGATGCTCATATTCATATCAAACGTGGAAGTGACGAGTTACATTTCCTCTTGAAATTAAACAGCGTTTTGTGTATTGGCACTTTTTTGTCAGTATTTTTCACAAATTTATTGTTACTTCAGTATGTTTTGACTAAAGCACAACCATTACAAAGTACATATCTTAGGTTTAAAGTCACAATGAAAAGAAAACACCATAATATGCACCTATGTAACAATAAATACAAAAAAATTTACAAATTTCTTATTTTCTTGTATTTTTATATCAAAATTACATTATTTTGATGGTGACCTCATGTTGACCCAGGAGGCGTAAATACAATTTCACCCAATAAAACATCACAGATTTTGAACACTCTCATCCAATAAAACTGCCTTTCTCTCCCTAACTGATCTCCCATTGGTTTACCCTTTTGAATGATCCCTCTCTGCGTTATGTCCCGCCTCAACTTCCTGTTTCAACAGGAAATACGTCAAATTACAAAAGCAAGATGCTCTCAAAAAGAGATTCTTTTTCACATTCCCAAAGTGGAAGTGAGCAGGACCAAAAACATCAAACAGAGTTCAAACTGAAACAAACACAATCTGAAACCAAAGCCAAGAAAAAAAGATTTGCATTCAGAAGATTACCCCCGAGGTAGGTGTGTGTGTGTGTGTGTGTGTGTGTGTGTGTGTGTGGTGTGTGTGTGTGTTTAGGGTCACTGAGGTAAAGCCAGGAAACAATGTGGAGGACCGTCCAGCAGCATGAGGGGGATTTGATGTGACCTCATCTGACCCAACAAACACTTTCACTGCACTCATTCATTCAATTGCTTTTCCTACTTATTCCTCCTCAGGCTGGGTGTAGAGCTCAACAGTGACCGCCCACTTTTGAACGGCTCCGGTTCCAGGAAGTGAATTTCCCATTCATTCCTCCACTGACGTTTCAGAAAATCCTTATATAAAGAGTTTTAAGCCTGGAAGCAAGCCGACCAACTACGAGATGAATCGTGACCATAAAACATTTGATTCGGAGCAAAAAAAAATTGGAAAACAGAAAAAAAGGCAAAGGGGTTTTTTTTGTGCCTTTTTTTCCGTTTTCCAAATTTATTTATTTTTGTTCCGAATCAAATGTATTTACTTTCAGCTGTGTGTGTGTGTGTGTGTGTGTGTGTGTGTGTCAGGGGCTAACCCACCTGTGCTGGCAGTAGTCTCCATGGTAACCGTTGCCACAGTGACAGCGGTAGCCGTGGGGGGGGCGGGGCTGGCGGACGCAGGACGAGGCGTGCTGACAGGGGTTCAGCTGACAGGCGTCCACACAGCCGCTCCCAAAGAATCCTGGGAAATGGAGCGCCATGTTACAGGTTACAGGTGACTGCTGGAGGGGTGGAGCACGCTGCCAATCAATCAGTCAATCAACCAATCAGTCAATCAATCAATCAATCAATCAGTCAAACAGTCAATCAATCAATCAATCAATCAATCAGTCAATCAATCAATCAGTCAATCAATCAAACAGTCAATCAATCAGTCAATCAATCAATCAGTCAATCAATATGTTCACCCAGTACTAAGGGTATGAGAAGTTTATGTCATTCATTCACTCATTTGTTTGTTCATTCATTCATTCATTCATTCAATCAATCGTTTATTCATTCGTTTGTTCACTTGTTTGTTCATTCCTTCATTCATTTGTTTGTTCATTCCTTCATTCATTTGTTTGTTCATTCATTCATTCATTTGTTTGTTCCTTCATTCATTCATTTATTCATTCATTCATTCATTCGTTTGTTCATGTTTGTTCATTCCTTCATTCCTTCATTCATTTGTTTGTTCATTTTCATTCATTCATTCATTCATTTATTCATTCATTCATTTGTTTGTTAATGTGTTTGTTCATTCATTCATTCATTCGTTCAGCAGGACACAGCAGTGTTGTTCATACACAAAGTTTTACTGTGGTGACAAAATGTCACCACAGTAAAACAGATTTCGATTTTAATTTTAGTTGCTTTCAGCCCTTTCCTCACACCATGTAACCATCTGTGTGTTTGAACAGGAATCATCACAGAGCGCAGGATGAAACATAAACCTTCATGTATTCCTGCATATTTATAATGAAGACAAGCCCACACAGCTGTAAGCAAAGTGCTTTCACAATATTTACTTGTAATGGTTTCAGAGTCAGAGTTTAAATGTAAGTCAGTAAATCTGGGTCAGTAGTGTCAGTAGTGTCACAGTGAGAGTTCCTTTTACCCATCAGACTCTCTGTTTTAGCATCATCAATATCCTTTTCTCTTATTATATTTTTGTTCCTATCCTGTTCTTTGCTGCAGCACTGACTCAGTCTCTTCTGTTACAGTAACAGACAGGGTGTGTGTCTGTTGTTCTGACAGACAGGGTGTGTGTCTGTTGTTCTGACAGACAGGGTGTGTGTCTGTTGTTCTGACCTGGCTGGCAGATGCAGGCGTGCGCGCCCCAGCGGTCGCTGCAGCGGCTGTGCTGCGGACAGGCGGCGGCGGCGCAGGCGTCGGGCACGGCGCAGCCCTCCTGCACCCCGACCCGCTCGCCCCCCCGCATGTCCACGTTCGCCAGCTTGGTGGCCGTCTCGCCCATCCGCACCCCCTGAACACACAGAGGGTCAGAACATCCCACAGTTACATTCGACTCCTGCACATCACAGATCAGTGTTGACAGGGTTGACGTGTGGGCCTCAATTTTAAAATTTAATTGAACCTTTATTAAACTAGATTAGTCCTGGTGAGATCAAAGAGACAGCAGCACATTTAGTTACAAAGAACAACGATGAAGACTTTTCATAATAATAATCTGACACAAAGTGAGAGTCGTTTCCCATCAGATTCACCTTCCACAGTCTCAACAAGCTTTAACTTCACTAACTATCAGCCTCTTCAGCTGCTACTGACTTTAATGTAGAACTTTTAATGGTGTATGATCATATATCACAATTTTAGTTTCCATAAACAATAATCGTACAATATTGAAAATGTTGAAACATTTCATTTGACTTAGAAAATTAGAAAACTGCAGTGAAACAATGTTTTTCCTCAAATCACCACCCATAAGTCGGGGGTAAAATCACAATACTTTATCCTTTAACAGAGTAAAGTCAGGCGTTACTGTTCCAGCATCAGTAATCTCATTACAGTTCCTGATCTAACAGACCGGTTGTTACTTGCGTTTCATTCTTCAGCCTCTTTAACTCTTTATTGGTGTAATATCTAAGAAAGATTCCCCTCGTCTTCTGCTGCCTTCAAGTCCAGTCAGAAATGTCAGAATCACAGCAGAGCGACACGAAGGAGCCGACAAAGTGGGAAATACGACTCAGAAAGTCTGAATTTAATCCTGCAGGCTCTGTCTTTATTAAAAACCTTAAAAGGCAGATTTAGTGTCTGTCATTATTTAGATTCTTCTGCTCCACAGGATTGAGACCGTGGGTGTTTCCTCCTCACCTGGATGCAGCCTCTCCACCCGCTCATCACCGAGCCGTTCTTCTTCATCAGGCCTCCGACAAACAGACTCCTGAGTCTGAGGCCGGGCAGCTCGTTACCGATCTCCACCGACCGCTGGAAGACACCCAGCACACGCGTGACGCAACGCACACGTGACATATAAAACATATAAAGCACACAGGCTGTACTGTACACTGCAAAAACTGCCTTCCATATCATTTTAACATCAATAAATCATCACATGCAGTGTAATAACTGTAAACCCTCTGTCTCACACCAGTAGTATTGTTAGTTCTAGTGTTTCTCCACATTAAGACTACATTTCCCATCAGCCCCGTTGCTTCCTGCCCCTTCTCCCCCCTCCCTCCTCCCTGAAGAGGATCAACATGTTGGAAGTGATTTCTCCATCTTCCTTTCCCTCCTTCCACCATCTGCTGCCAGAAACTCTTTCAGCTTTAGCTCCGTTTGCTCTGGAAGAACAGAAGAAGAACCTCTTCCTGTTTTGTGCCGTAAAGCGATCCAGCAGATTTCCCTCCAGAGGATGCAGAGTAGAGGCCGTTTTTATGTCTCTAACTTACTGTACCTGGAACATGCCGTAGTCCAGCGACACCAGAGCCATGTACTTGATGTCCTTGCCGTCCTTGCCGCTCTTCAGCTCCACCAGGATGTGATGCCACTCGCCGTCGTCGACCCGGACCTGAGGGAAGTCCAGCAGGGCGACGCGCTTCACGCCCAGAAACACCTGGAAACGCACGTGTCTGCTGCTGAGCTGGACAGACAGACAGAGGGACGAGACAGACAGACAACAGACAGACAGACAGACAGACAGACAGACAGACAGACAACAGACAGACAGACAGACAGACAACAGACAGACAGACAGACAGAGGGACGAGACAGACAGACAGACAACAGACAGACAGACAACAGACAGACAACAGACAGACAGACAGAAATATTAGCCGGAAATGTAAGCTAGCATCAGCCTTTGACCTGACCTGGCATGAGTTTTGTCCACTGGCCACAGAAGCTGGTAAAGCCCAAAATTCAAAAAGCGTTTTATCAGTCAAGCAGCATTTTCTAATAGAATCGGTCGTCTACTGGTCAAAGTAAAGCAACATTTACCAGCATTTGGCTTGTTGCTGATAACTTTAATGGTAACTTTCCCACCATGGATGTAGCATAATCTTGACTGTGCAAATTTTCTTCTGTCCAAAACTTTAACAGTCTTTAAGGAAAAAAGAAGGAAGAGTTGAATAACTTGAATGCAGCTGAAGGAGTTCCTACCTCTCCTTTCTGCATCTAGCACTTCTTATTCATCATTCAATATCTGTTCCGTCTCAGCAAACTCAAAATGATCAGCATATCAAACAAAGTTGCTAAAAAATCACTACCAAATTCACAACCATTACCACCCTAAGTGACAAATTTACATTGGACCTAGCCAGATGCATCACTAATGATCCCACCCATATCCTGTACAGTGAAAACACATTCATGCCATCTGGACAGCGCTTCAAGATGGCTGCAGCAAAAACAAACTTTGTTCCCCGCAGCATCAAACTAATGAACTGGCACAAATGCACTACCTGGCTCTCCTGCATGTTGAAATGTTTCACTATCATTCCTGCTGTGTGCTTTATGTCTGTTCTTTGATGTCTTAAATGTTATCTCAATGCTCTTACATGCAAGGCAAATTCCTGCACAAGGCTAAATAAATGAAATCTGAAATCTGAATCTTCTCCTGTTCGACGGCTCTGACCCCCCGGCAGTCCTCGCTGAACTGAAGCTTACGACAGCAGCGTCGGCCGAACGCGGCGCAGTACCGCTCCTCACCAGCAGGTGGATCCTGGAGAAGTCTCCAGCGTTGGCCTGCAGCAGCGTCCCGGCCGCCTGCCGCGTCCTGAACATCAGCCCCAGGTACCAGGGGACGGCGATGGTCACCTCCGGCTCCCGCCACCACACCAGGGCCTGGCCGTCGAACTGCTGCGGGGACGGCATCACTGGAGGAGGGGGGGGAGGGGGGGATGCATGAGCTCCAACCATCAGCCACACAGATATATTAAGGTCTCATGGTCAGTTTGTGATACGGGACTTTCCTCTTTGTCCCTTTAATATCTACATAACAAGCTATTAAGGAGGTGAAGGTTCAAAGCCTCAGAGACGACAGATTTATTCATTTCTTCACTGTGGAATGTAGGAATGTGAAGGTTTCATTAACAGGACATGACTTTCACTGTCTGCTTCCTCTCTCTCTCTCTCTCTCTCTCTCACACACACACACACACACACACACACACACACACACACACAGCCCTCACCTTGCTCACAGTTCCTGCCTCCGAACCCCAGCGGACAGTCACAGCTGTAGGAGCTCCATCTGTTCACACACACTCCTCCGTTCTGACAGACCACACTGCTGCAGAAATCCTCCTTCGCCGGACAGCCTGGGCACAAACAGTCAGTCAAACAGTCAGTCAGTCAAACAGTCAGTCAGTCAAACAGTCAGTCAGTCAGTCAGTCAGTCAGTCAAACAGTCAGACAGTCAGTCAGTCAGTCAGTCAGTCAAACAGTCAGTCAGTCAAACAGTCAGACAGTCAGTCAAACAGTCAGTCAGTCAAACAGTCAGTCAGTCAGTCAGACAGTCAGTCAAACAGTCAGTCAGTCAAACAGTCAGTCAGTCAGTCAGTCAAACAGTCAGTCAGTCAAACAGTCAGTCAGTCAAACAGTCAGACAAACGGTCAGACAAACAGTCAAACAGTCAGTCAAACAGTCAGTCAGTCAAACAGTCAGACAAACGGTCAGACAAACAGTCAAACAGTCAGTCAGTCAGACAAACAGTCAGTCAAACAGTCAGACAAACAGTCAAACAGTCAGTCAAACAGTCAGACAAACAGTCAGTCAAACAGTCAGTCAAACAGTCAGTCAAACAGTCAGTCAAACAGTCAAACAGTCAGTCAAACAGTCAGTCAAACAGTCAGACAAACAGTCAAACAGTCAGTTAAACAGTCAGACAAAAACCATCAGTAAAACAGTCAGTCAGTCAAACAGCCAGTCAAACAGTCAGTCAGTCAAACAGTCAGTCAGTCAAACAGTCAGACAAACGGTCAGACAAACAGTCAAACAGTCAGTCAAACAGTCAGACAAACAGTCAGACAAACAGTCAAACAGTCAGTCAGTCAAACAGTCAGTCAGTCAAACAGTCAGACAAACGGTCAGACAAACAGTCAAACAGTCAGACAAACAGTCAAACAGTCAGTCAAACAGTCAGACAAACAGTCAAACAGTCAGTCAAACAGTCAGACAAACAGTCAAACAGTCAGTCAAACAGTCAGACAAAAACCATCAGTAAAACAGTCAGTCAGTCAACAGTCAGTCAAACGATCAGACAAACAGTCAGACAAACAGTCAGACAAACAGTCAGTCAAACGGTCAGACAAACAGTCAAAGCAGAAAACACAAAACAGCACCATGCTTCATTCAGCATATTCTATTCTGTTCTATTTAAAAGTATTTATCCTGAGGGACAAATATGAAATCAACACAGTAAACAGTAAAACAGAAAAAATGATTTAGACAAACAGAAACTGACGTGGTCGACCAACATCTTGTGGTAAAACAAAACGCAGCATGTGTTGATATCAGAAAGATGTTTAGGCAGCAGCTCAATTCATTTTGGCTTCGCTGTATTTTTTTTATTCGCTGTATGTTTTTCAGTGTTGTTTCAACATCTGTTCACCGTCTACATCTGATTAAACTTGTTTTATACTTTAACACACATATGTGAAGAGTCTCTGGCCACTTTGTGTTGTTCTTCTTCTTTCTTGTTTATTTCTCTGTTTGTACTCAGCTGCTTTACTGCTGTGGAAAGCACTTTGTGGCCAGTTTCGGTGAAATCACCTTTACATCATGTCGACTCGGCGTGGCGGGATGCTGAAGGATTGTGGGAGCAGAGCGGAGCGTACCTGCTGCGGTGCCGTTGTTGGCGATGAAGCCGGCCATGTCCACCGGCCGGCTGTCCACGCTCAGGTCCTTCATGCAGCCCACGAAGTCCCGGCTCTTCACCGGGAAATCCTCCGGCAGGTTGGGAACGCCGCCCAGCAGCAGCGGCCCCGTCAGGTCCAACGATCTGGAGGACGCAGTTTCACTTTTTACAGTTTCACTTTTTATAGTTTCACCGTTTACTACAGAGAGTGAGCAGGGAGGAGTTCAAGGTCTGGGTCGGGGGCGTTTGGACAGGACACATGGATGTTAACGGGAGTAAAACACACAGAGAGCTGCATAGTTAATTGAAAAAACAATCAAAGTCGCAATATGAACTTCTGCAATTTCCAAATCTCAGAGGCTGCAATAAAGTTTTTAAGCGAGAGCAGCGTCCAAACTGGATTTGTGAACAAGGAGTTTTTTAGAGCTGCAGGTAATCTTTGGTCCATGAATCAAAACCTTTCATCAGACTCACCAGACTTTTTTTTTTACAAAATCACTTTACATTTAAACTATTTTAAAGTTCTAAAAAATGTATGACAAGAAAAACTTTAAACTGCATTTAAATCGCAATGGCAATATTCTGTCAAATAATCACAATTAGATTTTTTGTCAATATCTTTCAGCTCTAGTTGAGAATCTCTTTTT
>NC_136000.1:3278672-3381172 GCF_048128805.1 Centroberyx gerrardi
GTTGTCGGTCTAACTGCTCCATATACTGTTGGAGTTTAAACTCTAACAATGCAACATATTTTATGAGCTTATCGTATGTTTTGCGTGTAAAACCTTATTCTGCAAAGTAACTAGTAACTCCAGCCATCAGATAAATGTAGTGGAGGAAAAAGTAGAAAGTTTCACAAAATGGAAATACTCAAAGTGACAGAACCTCAGAATTGTACTTCAGTACAGTACTTGAATACATGTACTTAGTTACTTTCCACCTCTAGTCACTTCTAGTATCAGTACTAGTATCAGTGTTAGTGTTAGTATTAGTATTAGTATTAGTATTAGTATTAGTGTTCTCCAGCTTTTTCTCAACAGCTCATTATCTGCCTGTCCAGCAGGTCGTATCCCAGAATGCAGTGGTGTCATGGGATGAGACTCTTCCTGCATTCCGGACCAACAGCTGCATGAATCAGATGTTTTCCATCTTCCTGTCTGTGAGGATGAAACGCACAGCGGAGCCTGAAAACCAGGTCTCATGGGGATGTGAGTCGACCAGCCGGCCCGCTTCCAGGTAAAAACAAAATTCCTCTCCATGTGGCTCAGGAGGAGGAAGCTGCTGCTGCCGAATATTCCTCTTCTCTTCTGTCTTTTCTGAAAGTCTCTCTGGATGCGAGCGTCTGCTGAAGTCCTGACATGGAAATACTTCACAGAAGAGGCAGAGATACCACTTCCTCCCTCAATAGACCAGAATGCAATGCAGCCAGAGGACATGTTGGGCAACTCTCACTTTTTCTCCACTGGAAAACCTAACCTGCTGCTCTCTATACCTCCATGTAAAAACCGGAGTGAAGTTAGGTTGATATTGGATATATATATATGTTATTTGTTTTTCAATAACCTTCAATAACTTGTCAGGTGAACAAGCAAAACCACATTAATGAATATATTTGTGATTCCTGGTAGAGGAAGAACAATTTACAACCACTGGATTAAATATTGGAGAAATTTTTCTTCTTATGTATGAAGATTCAAATTTCAACAGCTTGTTTCCCATATGAACTGGAAATCACAGACTTAATTCATTCTGATCTTTGACATTTTTGACATCCACTTCTCTGATACAGACTTCGGCATCCACTTGACAGGTGGTTCTCAACCTGGGGTTCGGCACCCCACAGGGGGTCGTGCAGATAATTGTGGGGGGTCGTGAGGAGATTTATGGGATAGGGAAAAAAAAAATTTCTTTTTCTCAAATTTTTGCTTTTTTCTTTTCTTCAGCCTCTTGGCCTCGTCATTCTTTCTCTATGCTGTAACACCAGCAGGCACGAGCCAAAGAGGCTGAATGATTTTCTGTACAGGATGAAGACGGAGGAAGAGTTACCGCCCTGCTGCATCTTTTGGTAACACTTCATTTTCCAGGTCAGCAATTTCCTAATAATTTCGTAGAAAGTAACTGTTATTCTTGGACTTATTTCACCCCTGTCAGCAGCTTTATAACCCCATAATTTAATTTATAACTTATATTTTAAACTGTGCAATACTAAATTCCGGTAATAATTTTGTGCAATAGTTTAAAAACAAAGGGGAAGGAAAAAAGCAGGAGTGAAAGGCCCAGCCACTCCTCCTCCCCCACACCCACCCACAAATTTCTTATTTTTCTTATTTCTATATTATTGTTGTTATATATTGTAGTATAATGCACATACTTTACATATTTTTATTTTATTGTAGTATAATGCACATATTTTACACATTTTTATATTTATTTCTTATTTCTATTTTTCTTATAATTTCTCTATGCCTATATATATTTCTTTTCTAGAATGTGAGCAACTGCAACGAAACCCAATTTCCCCTCGGGGATCAACAAAGTATTTCTGATTCTGATTCTGATTAATTTCTTAGGAAGTTTCCTGGAAAGAACCATGAAATTATCTACTAGGGAAAATAGAGAAAGAGTTCAATGGTAGCTGGTAAGTTCCTCCAATTTCTTCTGTTGTTTCCAAGACATGAAATGATGTAGTAGTTATATAGAAAATTCGAAATTAACTAAAATTAATTAAGAATTCAACAAATAACTATATTATATAATTATATGAATAATGACTTCTTATAATTGACCTCTGCCTATTATTGTTCCAATTAATAGTTTATAGTTTTGCAGTTCTTTCCAGGAAATTCTTACAGTATCTTATCGACTCTCCAGACTGCTGACAGTTTCTATATAACTACTGCATCACTTCATGGTTCTTCCAGGAAACTTCCCAAGAAATTAACAGTTCCTTTCTAGGAAATTATGAGGAGATTGTGTTTCCCATCTTTTACCATTAGAGGAAACAGCAGCATCACACCTGAAGTCGCCACAGTGGGTGAAGAAAACCCAGCGGGTCCAGGACAGGCTGAACAGGGGAAGTTTATGATGAGATAAATATTAAACTGGGGGAGTTTATGGGGCACATGTGTGACGGCTGGCCTTGTGGTCGGGCCCCACGCTGCTGTATTGTCCCAGAAGAGAATAAAACAGCATGAGGGACGGGGGGAAGGGGTGGGGGGTGGGGGGGGGGGGCAAAGCTTGTTGAATGAGCCAAAGACTGAGAAGAGCAAGGAGAGCGGCAAAACGTAATTTCTCAACATTTCATAAAAAAAAGAGAAGATCCATTTGATTGATCTGAGTATATTCCTGACCTTTCTCTACAGGAATATGACTGTTAGGAGAAGTTAATGTGTTACATTTTCAATATACTTCTTCTTCTATCTTAATGGGTCAAACATGGCAGCAGCAGTGCCAGGTTAGGTTCTGATACCTACAGTATAGTGAGACAATAACTCCAAACCTTCCCATGAAACCCTCCAAAAACAACAAGAGGGCTTCTGGGAAACGACTAGTTCCTTCAGCCACGACGACTTCCTCCCATAACGGATAAGATCAAAAGCTCTGAAGAAAGCTAGTTCACTTCAATTGTGCTCTTCCTGCATTAAAATAAGAGAAGAAGACTGGAACACCTCCGTCCACAGAGAGAGGATCTAACGTCAACATTAAAATAAGAGAAGAAGACTGGAACACCTCCATCCACAGAGAGAGGATCTAACGTCAACATTAAAACAAGAGAAGAAGACTGGAACACCTCCATCCACAGAGAGAGGATCTAACGTCAACATTAAAACAAGAGAAGAAGACTGGAACACCTCCATCCACAGAGAGAGGATCTAACGTCAACATTAAAACAAGAGAAGAAGACTGGAACACCTCCATCCACAGTGAGAGAGAGGATCTAACGTCAACATTAAAACAAGAGAAGAAGACTGGAACACCTCCGTCCACAGAGAGAGGATCTAACGTCAACATTAAAACAAGAGAAGAAGACTGGAACACCTCCATCCACAGAGAGAGAGGATCTAACGTCAACATTAAAACAAGAGAAGAAGACTGGAACACCTCCATCCACAGAGAGAGAGGATCTAACGTCAACATTAAAACAAGAGAAGAAGACTGGAACACCTCCATCCACAGAGAGAGGATCTAACGTCAACATTAAAACAAGAGAAGAAGACTGGAACACCTCCGTCCACAGAGAGAGGATCTAACGTCAACATTAAAACAAGAGAAGAAGACTGGAACACCTCCGTCCACAGAGAGAGGATCTAACGTCAACATTAAAACAAGAGAAGAAGACTGGAACACCTCCGTCCACAGAGAGAGGATCTAACGTCAACATTAAAACAAGAGAAGAAGACTGCAACACCTCCGTCCACAGTGAGAGAGAGGATCTAACGTCAACATTAAAACAAGAGAAGAAGACTGGAACACCTCCATCCACAGAGAGAGAGGATCTAACGTCAACATTAAAACAAGAGAAGAAGACTGGAACACCTCCATCCACAGAGAGAGGATCTAACGTCAACATTAAAACAAGAGAAGAAGACTGGAACACCTCCATCCACAGAGAGAGAGGATCTAACGTCAACATTAAAACAAGAGAAGAAGACTGGAACACCTCCGTCCACAGAGAGAGGATCTAACGTCAACATTAAAACAAGAGAAGAAGACTGGAACGCCTTCATGTCACAACATCAGCTGAACTCTGGTGGAGTCAGATCACCAAAACAAAGTTTGGCGTGTCTGTTCCCATAGCAACAACAAAACCCCCGGAAAACTATTGAACTTGAAATCCTCCAAAACAGACTGTTGGGGGTGTGTCTGTGTGTGTGTGTGTGTGTGTGGGGGCGGGGGGTTTCTGTCCTATTTCAGTGACCTTTGACCTGTGGAATTATAGACCACAGGATACAAAGACTCGTCTTTGTTCAAGACGTCCTACAACTGTTCTAATTATCGCCGACTGATAAGTGTGTGTGTGTGTGTGTGTGTGTGTGCATGTGCGTGTGTGTGTGTGTGTGTGTGTGTGTGTCAAGGGGAGGGAGGGGAGAAAGGAGAAAAAGACAGCACTACCTTGTTGTAGTAGTGGAGCTGTACTGTGTGCCACTGGCTGTCGCTGAGTCCGCCCATCACCAGGGGCGACACGATGGTTTTGGTTTCTCCTACAGGGAGGGAAGAGGAAGAGGAAGAGGAGGAGGGAGAGGGAGAGGAAGAGGAAGAGGGAGAGGAAGAGGAAGAGGAAGAGAGGTTTATCCACAGCAGCTCACAGCAGGTTCAGTGCCTTGCTCATGGACGCTGGTTGGTTGTAGGAATCTAACGTGTGACCTTCCGGTTACGGGACGTCTCTCTAACCCAGAGGCCGCCCTGCTGCCAGGGAGCGAGGAGTTAGAGTTAGGGCTGAACGATTTTGAAAAAATATCTAATTGCGATTATTTTGACTGATATTGCAATTGCGATATGATTTGCGATATTAGAGGGAATGATCATTTTTACATCATTATTCTCATTTTCATTGAAAAACGTATTAAAATGATTATGGTGTGATTTTTGCGGGGATCTGCACCAAACAAAGATGTTTTCTTAAGTCTGTAGAATATGATGTGTAGGCCAGGACATCTCTGCAGCACGACAATATTTCATTTAAAATGGTATTTTGACACATTTCGCCTTTAACAAATATTGCGCCTCCTGCGATTTGAAAATTGCAGTAGGCCATATTGTGATTTTGATAAAATTTCGATTAATTGTTCAGCCCTAGTTAGAGTCAGTTTGTCTGTGAAGCTTTAACCTGCGTTCACACTGTGAGCAGCTTGGTTGTTCTGACTGACAGTGGGCGGGGCCAGATGTGGGCGGGGCCAGAGGCTCTGACTGCATCTGTTTGGAACAGGAAGTAATGCAGTTTTCACTGTTTTGGCAATAAAATCACTTCAGAGCTTCAACCCATCAATGGATCAACCGTCCTCCAAGCTGTTTGAGACGTTTCTTCCTTTATTCTGTCTTTCAAAAACAATTAATAGAGATGGGAAGGAAGCCATCTTTGACACTTTATATGTCATGTATGTATAGTGGTTGTTTCCATACAGTTTTAATACTATTTTTCTCCCTATGATACATATGGTACATATGTCTTAGTTTATGGTATTTTATTTGTGTTATTTAATTTTGTTTCATGGTATTTTATTGCTTCTATCTTCTGTCTTACCTTGTGTTCTATGTGTTCTATGTGGGCTTTATTATGGGTTTGAACCCATCTGACCTCTGACCTTTAATATGAGAGCCAGTCATCCGGGAAGGCAGCAGGTTGGTTTTCAGTTAATGGTTATTTATATTAGAGCAGGAACCGCCTCCCGAACCAGCAGACTGTAACACACTGCTGCGCTCTCACTTTCCCAGGTACCTGAGGCCGGGCTGCGTGACCTCTGACCTCTGACCTCTGACCCCTCCTCCACACCATGATCCAACCCTCTAATGAGATTCTGCATTCCACACATTTAACTTTTTACTAACAAAAGACTTGTAGGTACAGAAGGGGACTGTGTATCATTTAATAGTATTTAAGGATACAATTTTTACTGATATTAAATTTAAACACAAATTCTGACTTTTGGCCTTAAAATAATAATATTAATAATAATGTAAAATAAAATAAGAGGAATAAAACGATCCTATCAACAAAACAATCAGCTATAATAAAGAGAGGCTCTATTAACACCTACAGCTCGTTAACGCTGACTCAGTGAGATTCAGAACCCATACAGGACTCCCAACAAACAAATCAATAATACCACAGAAATGATTGATACAGAAAGGATTGATCAGTGAAGGTGGAGGTGCAGAAAGCGAGCGTCTGACCGGCTGAGAAGGTGAGCTGGATTTGCTCCTCGATGATCTCGATGGCGATGAAGTCGTGTTTCTCATTGAAGCGACCGTTATACAAGAGAAGAGCGTTCCTCTGTCTGGTAGCAAACCTGAGAGAGAGAGAGAGAGAGAGAGAGAGAGAGAGGGAGAGGGAGAGAGAGAGAGAGAGAGAGAGAGAGAGAGAGAGAGAGAGGGAGAGGGAGAGAGGGAGAGGGAGAGAGAGAGAGAGAGAGAGAGAGAGGGAGAGGGAGAGAGAGAGGGAGGGAGAGAGAGAGAGAGGGAGAGGGAGAGAGAGAGAGAGAGAGAGAGAGGGAGAGGGAGAGAGAGAGGGAGGGAGAGAGAGAGAGAGGAGAGAGAGAGAGAGAGAGAGAGAGAGAGAGAGGGAGAGGAGAGAGAGGGAGAGAGGAGAGGAGAGAGAGAGAGAGAGGAGAGGGGGAGCGAGAGAGAGAGAGAGAGAGAGAGAGAGGGAGAGTGAGAGTGAGAGAGAGAGAGGAGAGGAGGAGAGGAGAGGAGAGGACAGGATGATTGATCGTTCCCAGTTTCATCACACTGGGAAGAAATAAGCATCTGAACTTCTGTGGACATTTTGGGAGGGATAAACCTAAAAACACAAACAACACCTGAATGTTCCACAGACAGGTGAGCAGGAAAGATTGAAAACGATCACACCTGCAGTTTGTTTGCTTTGGTCTGAACCGTAGTTAAAAAGTTTACTTTGTAACATTTTTGTATTTGGTTAATTTAGGTTCACACTGCCCAAATACAAGAGAACCAGGGCTTGAAAACAAACATCACATGACTCAGAAGTAGCTTGTTCATTGGACAGAGTTTTGTCATCCTGTGAGGTTAAAGATTTTGTCAGCCGGGGAGCGGAGGAGTCCAAACAAATCCAAATCCAGTTCCTGTACAGACTTATCTGCGCTCTTTGCTGTAATTTACCATCTCTGGTCTGGTCTTCATACCAGGTAAGAACACATGAAGAAAAAGTTGAATATGAGCATCATTCAGACTGCAGTTTGTAGTCTTAAATCATTTTGTTATGCTCGGCTTTCCAAGCATGAGCGACTGTTGCCTATCAGATGTCAACATCCATCCTTATACCCATAAAACCATTTGGATCAACAATTGAACAACAAACAACAGACTTATAAAGCCAGATGTTTTGGGGTCGTTTCCTGTAGTTGGTCACTTTTTCAGGCGTCTCGGTGCTGTTATTCGGTGCCACCTGAGTTCGACTGGCATCTCACCTGGATGAACCGGACTAAAGGAGGAAACACACCGAAGTTCGATTGACCCGGTCCAGACACGCTTGGTGTGAACGCAGACAGGTGCTGTTTATTCAGCCGCAGACTTAATTCGGCTCATTCACTACCCAGATTTTCCCAGCTGGGATTTGAACCACCGACTCAAAACCATTCTAACCAGACCGCTGCTGCCGCCTGATGAGAGCGAACTGCACTGACAGGGAGAGAGAAAATGGAAAAGGGAGGATGGAGGAAAATAACGGAGTGAGAGGAAGTCGGGAGGAAAAGGAATGTGGAAAACGAGACAGATAGAGGACGACGGCGAGGACGCTGGGGACGGAGCGCCGGGACTTGAACCCGCGTCAGTCAGGGGGGAACGGCAGCGGCGGTACGGCCGGCGGAGCGGAGAGTTCAGACGGCACCTGGCCCGAGGGCAGCGGGGCAGGAAACCAGACGACTGAACAAAACACCTGCGGCGCTCCGGCACACGGCGTCACGTCCTGTTCGCTTCTTTCTGCTTTTCATTTTCCAGGGAATGAGAGACGGACACTAAGCAGACAGACCGACGGGTCGTTTAGCAAATCTCAAACGTCACTTTTAATCCGCTGTAACTGGATTTCAGAAGTGGACGATTTCTACGCTGCACCAGATCGGTTCACTCACGCATTCAAGCAAAATTTGACCGATAAAAGTCGCTTTTTGAACTGTTTGAGCAAAATTCAAAAGATATTAATTTGCTTTTTAGGCATTTAGCTGATGCAAAGCAGCTTACAGTGAGTGTAACAGGAGAATATGTTAAATTCCTAGATTGTCAACAGAATACAATACAATAATAAAGAGGTCAAGGGTCAAAGCCACCCAGACAACACTTAGAAGTCCCTAGAATAATCACATATGCTAGAGAAGAGTCAGGAAAAGAAATAACAGCCATGGTGAAAACGGAGGTAGGTGGATTTTAGCTTATTGTGTAATTGCACTTATTGTACAACAGCTTAGATCAACCTTTTTGACTTGTGACCCTTAAAACGAAGTGATGCCTACTCACTCCAAAGACAGTACAACCAGAGAATGATTTTCCCTTTTCAGGTTGTTTCATTTGATATCAGAGAAGGCCTAGAGGCTGCAAACTATTCAGTATTTCACAGGAGAAAAGCAAAAATCTGAGAAAAAAACTGAAAAAATAGACATGATCATGAATTTGCATGATAGAAATTGTGTTGCGACCCCCTGGGGGGTCCCGACCCCCAGGTTGAGAACCACTGGCTTAGAGTATAAAAGCTACAAAAAGATGTTTCATTGAACCCACAGTAGGAAAATCCTTTATTACTAGAGTGCAACACTAAAACAAGGCAGAGTGAGGACAGAGGATGAACTGTGAGGGTAAACTGGAGTGTGTGTGCGTGTGTGTGTGTGTGTGAGTGTGTGTGGGGTGATAACAGGATCCTGTGGGGGGTCAGGTCGGTCTTCCTCGCTGTGTCAGCAGCTGTTTGGTAAAGCGAGGGTCTGCCTCGACACGCCCGCCCCGAGAGACAAAGACCTCCGACCGGCTGCTGTTTACCGGCTTTACTATGGATACTGCATTCCTGCTCATCACACAGGCAGCAGTGACTGTATCTGCAGCGGTGCGTCATCTCTGATCTTATCGTTTGGGTGTGAGTGGAGGCCTAGAGAACCCAACACATCCAGGTGTGAATGAACTGGAGCACAACAGGAAGGCACACACATGGAGCATTCTCACATGAAAGTAACTCAGCGACACAGTTAACTCTGTCGAATTAAGACCGAAGGCTCGGTCACGCCTGATTTCACCCAGCAAATTATCTTCGCTCTTCACTGCCACGATTAGAGACTCCTCCATGTTGGATTTCCTCTCAGAGGTCAACAGGCACAAAGCAGCATTTCTTCTCGGTCGTGGCCGTGCAAATTTGTGCGATTTTACTGGTTTGAAGCAAGACGACGGCGCTTTCTGACCAACTGTTCTGCCTGAATTTCTTCAGATGACCTCCGTGAGCTGGAGACGGAGGTGCGGCTGCGCGAGATTATGGCCGTACAGTTACGGTAAAGACACACTGCAAGCGGTTTCACCAGGCATGATGGGATAGCTGGCGGCGCGGGGCAAGCGGGCAGCATGGTGGGAAAAGTTGAAATCAGTGAACCCCTTTAGCCCCGAGGCGGCAAAAAATCGCGTCCCGGTACCCAATCAGTAAAATTTGGTTTTGGGATTTTTTTTTCCAAAACTGTAAGAACCCTTTTTAACAATGGCACCCGCTCCATCATATTAAAATATGGTACATCCCGTAGATTTAATGTGTCACGTGGTATTAGACAGGGTTGCCCAATCTCTCCCTACTTATTTCTAATTGCCTCTCAACCCCTAACTCTTCATATCCCCAACAGTGCTTTACAAGGGTTTTCAATTGCAGATAGACATATTATCATCAGTCAACTGGCAGATGACACTACACTTTTCTTGAGGAATGCGTCTCAAGTTCCTCTTGCAACAGACTTGATTAAGAACTTTTCAACAGCTTCTGGTCTCTGTCTAAGAGACCAGAAGAAGACGATAATCACTGCAAACACAGCAGTATCTCTGCAGATAAACGGCTGCAGCAACAGCAACGATTTTCCTCCGTTGATCCATGGCAGAGAATTTAAAAAACTATTACCTTAGTTTGGTACTTGGATCTTATCAAAACGCTTACCTGAACGACAGCGTGAAGTGGAATCTCTGCCGCAGGCCTCTGAAGGTGATGAAGGACTGTCCCGGGAAGCTGCGGGTGGTCATCTCACAGTAGGGCATCTGGTACTGTCCCGGGGGGCACTGGCACCTGAACCCCCCCACCAGCAGGTCCACGCACTTCGCCCCGTTCTTACAGACGCCCGGGACGCAGCGGCCGGAGCGGGAGTCCACCTCACACCGCTCGCCTGGACGGGAGGAGGAGAGGTTTCACATCAGCTGCTGCAGGGGATCGAACCTGTGACCCGTCAGTTACAGGACAGTCTCTCTAACCACTAACGCTTTACCCTCACTGATAGAGACGTATGAACTGGTTGACACATCGCTGCTGCGGGGATCAAACCTGTGATCTTTTTACAGGACAGACTCTCTACCCATTAAGCCACCTGGTTATGATCTTGTGTGCCTTTTTTTAAACATATCGTTATTTTTTATTCTTTTTTTCCCCTTTAATGTATTTTCTTTGTTTTAAATTTATATCATTCTTACATTTTTTTTCTTTTTCTAGTCTACTGTTTTTAAAAGCTTGTTCTTGTTGTCTTGTTTTGTGTGGACCGCATGAAGAGCCAAGCCAACAGCTAATGAGGATCCAAATAAATAAACCAATGAATCTTATTGGCTACCACTCTCTTAAAACTTCACATTGTCTATCCTGAAATGCAACAATCAGAAGCAACAATATAACAATCTGACTGTTATTCCTGATTATTCCTGTGTTATGTAGCATTACGATGTGCTGTAACTGAAAGTGTTTTAAACTCTTTGATGTGTGAAACTTCTTCCCAGCTTCTCCTCCCACTGCCCGGAAACATGATGACAAGACTTTTATTTTCTCCCACACACACAAGTTCAATCCCCCCCCACCCCCCCCACCCCACCCCACCCTACCCTCCTCCCCTTTATTCAGGCATGTCAAAACAGACTCGGTTGTGGGCTTGATGCTCAGCGACCCGGACTGACCGCTGATCTGGTTTGGGATGGAGCGGCTTGTGGCGTTCTGACAGCAGGACAGCGATGCGTCTCTGAACAAAACACCCGTCACGCTCTCCACGCCACGTCACTCCAAAACGCTATATAATCCATTTTGGAAACATTTTGGTATAGCTGGAAATCATTAGTCAAAATTTCATGTACAGATAATTCAATCTTCATTTTTATATTTCTCATCTCGTTCATTGCTGTGTTGTTTCTGCGCTGCTCTTCCCAGAGATCACCTGTCAATCAAACAGTGTGGGGGCGGGACTATGACGTCTTTTTGCTCGGGGGAAATTTCTGTTGATGAAGTTTACACTACCAGTCAAAAGTTTGGACACATCGAACACATTTTTCTATATTTTTACACATTTTCCACATTTTAGACTAATAGTAAAGACATCAAAACTATGAAATAACACAAATGGAATTATGCAGCGACCAAAAAAGTGTTAAACAAATCAAAACTATCTTATATTTTAGATTCTTTAAAGTAGCCGCCCTTTGCCTTGATGGAAAGGCTTTGGAAAGAAATTCATACATAGGATCAACTTCACTATTTATATTTGTCTAAGAAACTAATTTCAAGCATTTAAGCAGAAGCCTTTAGATCAAAATGGCTTTAAGGGAACTGTCCAAACTGTTGACTGGTAGTATATATTAATGTAGGTGGCGCTCTTTTCTCTGATGGACATATTGGCTATTACAGGGATCAAATCTGTGACCTCTCAGTCACGGGACGGTCTCTCCACCCAGTAAAACCCCCTTCTTGTTCAATAGTAGGGGAAACACTGGTATGTAAACTGGAACTGAGATTTGTGCATTTGAGTTCATACATTTGGTACCGTGAGGATTAAGAGGTAATCCAGCTGGCTTGGGTAAATCTGGAAATCACTCAGGGGGCTTTTGGGACTTTCAATGTTACTCAAAGAAAGGATGAAGTTAAACATGAAGGAGAGACAAGGAGAGACAAGTTTCCCACAGGTGAATACTCAAAACTTATGCCCTTACAAAGCCATACATACCACAGAGACTTGGAAGCCGTTACGTCCTGTGTGTACAGTGTCTAATGTCGCAAATTACCACGACAAGATGTGAATAAAGAGGACAGCTGGTAATTTTACGCAGTGCCGAGTTCCAGCTCTGCAGCAGATAAAGACCTGACTGACTGGAAGACGGATAATCTTCAGTTCGGACAGAATTAGGAGGGATCTTTTTTCCTGAAAGTGTTGGAAACCTGAGGAAGGGACTGTCGGTTTAGCCTTCAACAGCTTCTGTTTTGACTTGAGTATCCCGGAGCGAGGCAAAGAGCCTTCAAAGGCCGGAGGGCGGCGGTGTGATGAGCGGGTAATGGTCCTGTCAGCGGGTCCTGCCTCTTGCCTCCAGGCCTCGGCTGGAAGAATATCAAGTTCTAGGTAGGAATGGCGGGGCTCCGTGCCAAACGCCGTATTCCCATTTTGGAACCAACACAAAGTTACCTGATGCTCATTGCTCAATATTTCAGCAAATAAAAATCATTGCGTTGTCGTAAATGCTCCAATTTTGTAAGCAAAGTGTTCCATATAACTAATAACATCAATAATATGCAATAGTGTTTGATTTTAATGCCAGCGAACCAAACTCTTCAACTGCTGCCAATGGAGATAATAGTTCTATTTGAAGTATAAGGCAAGTTAGGCCACGAGATCCCATCAGAGCAAACAAAGTCCTTCCAGGTCTACAGGTCTATGTGTTGCACAGTAAGGCGGGATAGGAGCCACTTAGAGGCAAGGAGAGGTCAAGTGGTGTCATACAGGACTGAAGAGGGATGTTAAGTGTGGCATAAACATAAACCGCTAATAGAAAAAGGGAGAAAGGGGGTGAGAGGAATAAAGAGAGAGACAGAGAGAGCAAACAGAAGGACGAGTACAGGCTGATATATGGTTCTGTGTGTAAGTGTCGCCATTGCTACGCCGTTGCTATGCCGTTGCTATGCCGTTGCTATGCCGTTGCTATGCTGTTGCTATGCCATAGGTGCGAGCATTTATAGTTCTGCGTTGGTGATTCTGTGCGAAGACCACCGACACCCTGGATGTCTGTGTGGTGCTTTGTTAACACAAATTTTAATAACTTTAATAACAGAAGAAGTACATTCTCTGAAATGCCATGAGTAATCTGATAATCTTTATAATTTGGGGATGAGGTGAGTTGCGATCCTCCTCAGCTCGTCTCTCTTCGACCTCCATGTTGTCTTCACTACAACGACATCAACCGGATACAAGGAGGAGGAAATACGAAGCGGCCAATCACAGTTCTTGCTGTCTTGCGTCGCTCTACACTGCAGTTACATTTTTTGGAGAGATGCACGTAAGCTCCGGCGACACTTCGACGCAGAACTATACATGAGCTTTAAGTGGAAGAATAATAAAATAGTGATGAACATCTGTGTATCTATCCATCCGTTTCTCTGCCCACTCACCTGTGAAGTTCTCCAGACACTCGCAGGTGAAGCCTCCCTCCCTGCTGCGACACTTGCCGTTGTTCCGGCAGGGCGAGGAGTAGCACAGGTCGATCTCCGTTTCGCAGTAGTCGCCCGTGAAGCCGGCGGGGCAGCGGCACCTCAGGCCGGCCACCGGGTGGATCGGCCTGAACAGCACCGTGTCCGACGCCACGAACGGCGCCGTGCTGTCGAACCTCAGCACCGACACGCACTTCATGTAATTCTCACAAGGCTCTCGGAGGCAGATGTTGTCGTCGAAGGGAAGCACGCGCTGGGTCGACACGTGGGCGAGCAGCGTCCGGTTCAGGTAGATCTGCTCCTGGAGCGCCTCGGAGGGGAAAAACCGGTCGGCGGCGCCTGAGGAGCCTCCGAAACCGGGGCTCGGCGACCCGGAGGGCCGCAGGGCGGAGAACGTGACGTTGAGGATGCTTCCCTCCACGTGAGTGTCGTTCTGGATGTTGAAGACGAAGACGCCGTCGCGGCCGGTGGAGAGGACGGCCGCCACGCCGTCCATGAAGAGGGAGAGCAGCGGGGACAGGAAGCGCTCCTGCCACATGTTGTCCAGGCGGACCGTGATGCTGTTGGTCAGCATGTCGTCCGTGATGATGGAGACACGCAGGGTGCAGACCGCCGTGACGTGGTGGACGCCGTCTGAGAGGGGAAGAGGCAGAAAACATCTTTAAAACTGTGGAAGACTGCAGGGAAGTATAAACTCTTCATGTTTAACGTACACACATCCTGGCATTAACTAAAGTGATGGTAACACTAAGGGTCACTAAGTTAAGGGTTAGTTTAATAAGCATTAACTAACCCTTAATTAACAGTTAACTAATGTGTAATTTACTAATGGTGTTCATGTTAACTAAGGTATTAATTTATACATTATTTAATAGTTTATAAAGATGACTATTAAATAATGTATAAATGAATACCTTAGTTAACATGAACACCATTAGTAAATGATTACCAGACACATTAGTTAACTGTTAATTAAGGGTTAGTTCATGCTTATTAAGCATGAACTAACCCTTAACTTAGTGACCCTTATTGTAAAGTGTTACCAGTGAAGGTGTGACAACGACAGATGAACCAGATGTCATGAGTAACACAGTATTCACGTTAGATAATGCTGGTTGTGACTCACTTTAGTTAACGCCAGGATCTGTTTCAGTAATACATGAAGAGTTAGAGCTTAATGCAGCTGTTTATTCTGCATTTAATATGACCTCATCTTTGTTAATGTCACTGTTCATGCTCAATTCATGTTAGTAAACACATTAGTTAACATTATTAACAAACATGTACAACAACATGAATTAATGCAGTTGTTCATGTGCATTTAACATTAAGTCATCTTTGTTACTGTTGTTATTAATGTTAGTAAACATTAATTAAACATGGATAACAACCGTAACAAAGATTATTCATGTTGTTATTCATGTTTAATTAATGTTAGTAAATGCATTAGTTAACATTAGTTAATGAACACTTAATATAAAGTGTTGCAGGCATTTACTTGACACTCTGACCCAGAGCGACTTACAACACAATAAGCTTCAGTTCCTCCACCAAAAATTACAAGCAACCAAAAATCAGGAATGCAAAGGTCAGATCCTTTATAATACTCCTCTGACCACAGGAGCATCATGAAGGACTGCTGGGAAAAGAACTGATAAGAGCTAAGGAGAGACAGAAGAGGATTTATTTTAGAGAGAGTAACCTGAGTTATATAGTTCATATAGTTCATATAGTTCATATAGTTCATATAGTTCAGAAAGCTACAAAAAGACAACAGACTTGCAGGAAGGACAGCCAGTTAATGACTAGGGCTGAACGATACTGACAAAAAAATCTAATTCTAATTATTTGACAGAATATTGTAATTGTGATTTAAACTGCGATTCACATCATCACGTTTTTCTTGTCATACATTTTTTAAAATTGTTAAAGAAAAGTGATTTTGTTAAATAAACTAGACGTCAGTGTGCAGGAGTTACTGAGTTTGAGTCTGATGAAAGGTTTTGATTCATGGACCAAAGATTACCTGCAGCTCTAAAACTTCACTAATCCAGTTTGGACCAAACTCTCTCTAAGAAATTAACTGCAGCTTCTGAGAACTGGAAATCTGCAAAAGTTTATATTGCGATTTCAATGCTTTTTGGATTAATTGTAATTACATATTACCAGATTTACTCTCTTGAGATCTAAAGTCTACACTCAAAGCTCACACTGTTAAATCTGAGGTCAATTAATTGCAATTGCCAATCATGTATTCAAACCAATATTTACATTATATCTAAGGCAGGCGCTCATATCCAGAATGTCACAATGATTGCAACGGAAGAAACAGTCGAAGAAGACTAAATTCTTGCATCATCAACGTTACAAGTAGCAAACTAGTAGCAAAGAGTGTAAGGTTGAGATTAAAGTTAAAGTTGAAAAATCATCTGTAACAGAATGAGTGCTAAACAGAGAAGAACCAGCAGGAACCATCAGGGATTCTGCTAAAGTCTGAGAGGAGTGAAGAGTGAGCTGAACGGGGCGAAGGCTGTTGTTCTCCAGATTGTTGAGGCTTTGTTAAAGTCTGGACCCCCCCCCCGCACCCCCAACACACACACACACACACACACCAGCCCCCCACCCCCTCTGTCAGTGTGTTATAATTACCAGACAATAAGGACAAGCTTTCCACTCTGTTACACTGTCCTCTCTCATACTGTCAACTGGGGCAGCAGACACAACAAAAACACATTGCACACACACACACACACACACACACACACACAGGAGGGTTCCTCAAGGTTCTATATAGAACCATAATGACTCAAAGAACTGTTGAAGATTTGTTGAAACAATATACAGAGATATCAGAGAATTGCCTCGATTCTTAAATTGTTCTTTACAGCACCATAAAAAAAAGAGTGATGCTTCCCTCACTCTTTCGTCTATGTATGAATACATAAACATTCATACATAGACGCAAGACGTACACACACACACACACACACACACACACACACACACACAAAGGGTAAGCAAGACCTCAATAGCAGCTGGCCATACAGATAAAGGATTAGGAACAAAAGGCTTTTCACCATAATTACACCAAACGTGAACTTGGCCGAGTATTTCTCTCTTCACAGGCCGTAATATGAGACCAACTTTTGTCCTCAAGTTTTATTCTTAAATCTGGAAAATCTTAAATCTGGCTCCGAATCAAATCCTGCTCATCTCGGTGTTAGCAGCTTAGTGCCTAAAGCTGCCCGCTTCAGTCTCTCAGAACCAGCTGAGCAAGCTGCATGTTCTTATTCATGTTGTGTGAAAGGAAAACACGTAAAATACAATTAGCATTCCTCAGCTAACCGCACTGTAATTTGTTGTTATCGCCTGTTTTAAGTGGATGGAAATCATTCTAACTTTCTTTGTGGAAAAACACTTCAGTTAATGTAGCAGACAAATCCAGACAAACACTCTTAGATATAAAACTTGATATTTAGCTTTTCAAATATGTGTGATGTCACATCACTGGCCACTGGGCTGAATATAATGTAAAACTATCACCATCCAATTGTTCTCCTTTTTGTTTTACACTATATTTTCCATGATCCTTGTTTTCCTTTATTTTTCTGTCTTTTTTTACTTTTTTTTTTTTTTACTTATTTGTATATTTATATATTCATATAGGTAGGCCTACAGTACATTTTTCTAAAATGTATTTACAATGTATTTACTTATATGTTTATTTGTTATAAAAGAGCATTATATCATTGTATATGGATATCTGTTGAAATGCTGAAACAAAGATAATTGGAAGAGACATTGTTAGCTTAACTAGTATTCATCACTAAAACCAACTGATCAACAAGCTATGTTATGAGAACCAATGGGCAATGCTAGCCACAAGCTAGCTCATTAGCATGTGTGTGGTTCGAATTGGTTTCAATGGGAAATGCTAACAACACTAACAACATTTTCCAGGCAGCAGAAAGACAAACGCTGAAACTTTTCTGCTGACATCATGAAAAATGCCTTCAAACATCATAGAAAAACTCAAAATCATCAGTTACCAAAAAAGTATTTTAAAATCCTTTTCCATAAGATGCAACAGGTTTGATTTTTCCCGACCCATATTACAAACAGACCATAATATGTCTGTGGGGGTTGATAGGACTGTTGATCAATACTAATGACTCAACATGAGAACCTGAGATTTCTGACTCAGTCTCTGGCAGAAGAAGCTCAGTGACACTCGATTTCAAAATAAAACACGAACCGTCAGAAACGACTTTTGTCCCAGGCTCATTTTCTCATTACTTCTGACTAAAAGCACCTGAATACACAAGTCTTTGTTGTTGTTAGCCCCGCCCCTCCTCCCCCTCAGTCGGTTCCCGCTCCAACACCTGTCACTCATCTTGATGATGTCATCTAACCTGAGGCTGAGGTAACAGCATCCGCTCACGCCCCGAAACGCCCCGAAACGCCCCGACATCACCGAAGAGACTGTTTCTGGGAAACGGAGGATTGATACTGAAGAACAGATGTGGATCCTGTTCAGTTACTGAGACTTTAATGTGAAAAAGTTGCTTTGAAGCTTTAATTCATCCATCTAGTGTTAATGAGACTGAACAGGTTAGAAGAAGAAAGCCTGGAGGAACAATTTATCTTTACTTTATCAGTGCTTTTATTTTGCATAAATAGTGTAAACAACGCTGCCAAAAACCTCAAAATGTTGGAGTGAAATGGTGAAAAGTGAAAAGTCAGTTACTCAAGACATACAGTATATAAACAAATGTAGTTTTATCAGTCAGGTTTACCAGTACATGGGATTTGAATTTCAAAATCAACTTAAAAGTTTGTGTCCTCCTGATGTGCACAGACCGAACAGTAATGCAAGTTTAAATATATAATAATAAATAATATATAACTGCACATCAACAAACCATCGGCTGTTACAGCGACCAAACTATTCATTCAATCATTTTCCATATGTGCTTGTTCCTATTCAGGGTCATGGGGGGGGCTGGAGCCAATCCCAGCATGCACTGGGTGGAAGGCAGGAAGACACCTTGGTCAGGTCAGGGACAGCAGGAAGCAGCGCTGATATGAACAGATTTGTATCCTTCACTTTCCAGTAAACCAAATTTAAAAAAGCGAACAGACAGACAGGCAGACAGACAGACAGAGAGACAGACAGACAGGCAGACAGACAGACAGACAGACAGACAGGCAGACAGACAGACAGACAGACAGACAGACAGACAGAGAGAGAGACAGACAGACAGACAGACAGAGAGACAGACAGACAGACAGACAGACAGAGAGAGAGACAGACAGACAGACAGACAGACAGAGAGACAGACAGACAGACAGACAGACAGACAGGCAGACAGACAGACAGACAGACAGACAGACAGACAGACAGACAGGCAGACAGACAGACAGACAGAGAGACAGACAGACAGACAGACAGACAGACAGACAGACAGACAGACAGACTCTCCCATTCATTCCTATGGACAGATCAGAGTCTGCAGTCAGAACGGACCAGACAGGAATCAAACCCACGGTGTGACAGCTGAGACAAAATGTTTCAGATTCTTACTTCACATGGAACAAACAGGACAGGACACACCGGGTGTTGTGGATCTTGAACCTGCGACCTTTCTGTTACAGACCGGGACCCACATACTGCAGAGTCTGTCTGCCCAGAGTCCTGCTGCAGCTATCTATCTATCTATCTATCTATCTATCTATCTATCTATCTATCTATCTATCTATCTGTCTATCTATCTATGTATCTATCTATCTATCTATCTGTCTATCTATCTATCTATCTATCTATCTATCTATCTATCTATCTATCTGTCTATCTATCTATGTATCTATCTATCTATCTATCTGTCTATCTATCTATCTATCTATCTATCCATCTTTACATTCCCAACAAACATGACACTTTCTCAAGTTAGAGGAAGCATCACATGTCTCATGGATGTCATTTCTTATCACTAATGTCTTCTTCCTGCTTGCTTGAGGCAGAAAGATGAAGGAAACTGTAAATCTCTGTTCCTGCATATTCTTCTTCATGGCTTTTCACAGCCAGCGGTGTGCAGGAGGAAGACGAGTTCAACATCCAGCCAGAGCAGAACAACACTTTCACAACGGTAACAAATCACATTAAAAACCAGAAAACCAGAATCTAAACTACAATCACCAAGATCAGATGCAGCTCGTCCAGCTGCATCTGATCTTGGTGATTATAGTTTATATTCTGGTATATTCTCTTACCGTTGTGAAAGTTTGTAGCGTTCAGATTTTTACCTCCAATTCATCTGACTGAAAACTGACATTGAACACGTTGGTGAACTTTGGCAGATTTCAAAAGATCCAGCTACAGCAGGTCAGTGGGCCAATATTGTAAATGTCATATATTGTATGGATATATTGTGTGCAAAAAGACAAGGGTGAAGAATATTGGGATGAATGGGGACATGCTGGTCCCAGGACAGCTGACCCAAACTGACAGACTGACACGATGCTGAGAAACAGGATTATATTCTATATTCTGGTTGATACAATATTCCTTAACAAGAACCTGCGATAAATATAATTTGGTGGTTTGTTTGACGTTTTTTCTTCTTTTTTTCAGCTTGTTTAGTTAATGATGGAAAATTGAAATGAAGAATCAAGTAAAAAAGAAAAAAAAAAGAACAAGAAAAGAGGAAAGTGAAAGCTGGAAACTGGAGCTAAAAAGCAGCTAAAGTTCCTCCTGACTCTCCTGACTGAGCACGGCTTCAGGTTCAAGACTTTTCTGCTCAACTAAGGAGGAAAATGAAAACCAGTTTGGTGCCACAGCTCGACTGGTACATGGTCTAGTCTGGGAACGGTGATAAGAAACTATTCTATCTGCTTGCTGAATTGCAGTGTAGTTCACTTGCCTGTGCATTAGGGCTGCAACTAATGATTATTTTCATTGTCGATTAATCTGTCGATTATTTTCTCGATTAACCGATTAGTTGTTTGGTCTATAAAATGTCAGAAAATGGTGAAAAATGTCAATCAGTGTTTCCCGAAGCCCAAGATGACGTCCTCAAATGTCTTGTTTTGTCCACAACCCAAAGATATTCAGTTTACTGTCATAGAGGAGTAAAGAAACCAGAAAATATTCACATTTAAGAAGCTGGAATCAGAGAATTTTGACTTATTGTTCTTAAAAAATTACTCAAACCGATTAATCGATTATCAAAATAGCTGGCGATTAATTTAATAGTTGACAACTAATCGATTAATCGTTGCAGCTCTACTGTGCATGTAAACAAACAGTGAAATAGCCCTGAGCAATTAGATAACATAAGAGTTTGAGGCCATGCTTACTTTTAATTATAGAATAATAATAATAATACACGCAAAGCTACAGATACAGAACAATAATGAAAAGGAAAAGACACTGTAAGCGATGGAGCAGTGAGATCCAGAAGAAAGAAACATATTGCTGACTTCTTTCATTATTGTTGTTGAGAACTTTTTTTGGTCTGAACTACACAGACGTTCAATGTTTTCTGGAAGATAACCAAGAAAATCTATATATATTTTCTCTGCCATGACAGAGAGTGCCGTGCAGAACGAAGACAGAGCATCGACCGCTTCACCGCGGTTTAATGTGACAGCTGAAACATGTAAATCATAATAAGTGGGTTTTTTTTCTGAGAAGAAGTGCCAGCGACAAATGAGCGTAAATTCACGGCATTCAGGGGGGAATTTCCAAAGACAAAAAAAAACACAGTTGAGGTGATTTCCAGACTCAGCAGTTTATCCCTCTGCTGTCTGTCCGTCTGCTGCCGCTAAAACGACAATAATTATTATGGAGAGAGGAGAGAGGAGAGAGGAATGTGCTGCAGTGACTTCAATTTCCATCGCGCCTTCGTATTCTTTGAGATAAATAGTCAAATAGCAATTAAGAAAACCACTTTTTGAAATCCCCCCCCCCCCCCCAAAAAAGAAATCCCATTCAGATGCCGCGGGACGGAACGAGCCTTTCTCTCTCCTACAGTGTGTGTGTGTTGGACGGAGGCTTAGCTCTGCCCTGCTGGCTCCCGCTGAAAATACCTTAACTCTCTCTCTCTCTCTCTCTGTGCTCTCCGCCTCACATTTCAACAATTCCTCCCGGTTTCCCGCGGCAACCTTTATGCCGCCCGGGGAGCAGAAAGCCGTCCGGAGCAACGGCCGAAACACGACCGAGGAGGAGGAGGAGGAGGAGGAGGAGGAGGAGGCTCATTCAAAACCTGGACCGAACTCCCCAAGAACACAAGTTCAGTTTCTAAAACCTTTTTAATTTAATTTAATTCGCTGAAGTGAAGAGAAACACAGACAGGAAGTCAGATTCAGCTTCTCACATGACGAGGTCACACTTTGAACCGAGAGCAAGGAAAGTGTGTGTGTGTCTCTAAGTGAAAGTGTGTGTGTGTGTGTCTCTAGTGAAAGTGTGTGTGTCTCTAAGTGAAAGTGTGTGTGTCTCTAGTGAAAGTGTGTGTGTCTCTAGTGAAAGTGTGTGTGTCTCTAAGTAAAAGTGTGTGTGTCTCTAGTGAAAGTGTGTGTGTCTCTAAGTGAAAGTGTGTGTGTCTCTAGTGAAAGTGTGTGTGTCTCTAGTGAAAGTGTGTGTGTCTCTAAGTAAAAGTGTGTGTGTCTCTAGTGAAAGTGTGTGTGTGTGTGTGTGTATCTATGTGAAAGTATGCATGTGCATGTGTATCTCCATGGGAAAGTGTGTGTGTGTGTGTGTGTATCTATGTGAAAGTATGCATGTGCATGTGTATCTCCATGGGAAAGTGTGTGTATGTGTCTCTAAGTGAAAGTGTGTGTGTCTCTATGTGAGTGTGTGTGTTTCTATGTGAAAGTGTGTGTGTGTGAGTGTATCTATGTGAAAGTGTGCGTGTGTGTGTCTCTAGTGAAAGTGTGTGTGTGTGTGTGTGTGTATCTATGTGAAAGTATGCGTGTGCATGTGTGTGTGTATCTCCATGGGAAAGTATGTGTGTGTGTCTCTAAGTGAAAGTGTGTGTGTCTCTATGTGAGTGTGTGTTTCTATGTGAAAGTGTGTGTGTGTATCTATGTGAAAGTGTGTATGTGTGAGTGTGTGTGTTTCTATGTGAAAGCGTGTATGTGTGTGTGAGTGTGTGTGTTTCTATGTGAAAGTGTGTGTGTGTGTGTGTGTGTGTGTGTGTGTTTTGACAGCAGTTTGTCAGATCCTTGTCAGAAAACAAATCCGTTTTTCTTGGCAGCGTCTTCACTGACACAAACACACACACCCCTCACACACAAACACACACACACACACCCCCCTCACACACACACACATACTCCCCACCCCCCACCCAACATGGAGGACTGGTCCTCGTTGCCATAGCGACACCTCAGAGAATGCCAAAGCCCCCCCCACCCCCCCCTTCTCTCTTTTCTTCTTCACTCTCCAGCTCCAGAATACATTAGCAGTGGTGGGTCAGCAAACTGATTTTAAAAACTATTAGAGCTGAAACAACTAGCCCATTAATTGATTGTCAGAAAATTAATCGATTATAAATTTGATAATCGATTAATCATTGTCGTCATTTATCAAGTAAAAACAAAACATTTGCAGGTTACAGCTTCACAAACACTAAGATTTACTACTTTTCTCTCTTTCATATCATTATTACGTAAAGTAAACAACTTTAAGAATAACTGGGTTCTGGTTCTGGTGATTTGTCATTATTTTTGACATTTTAGAGACTAAATGATTAATTGATTAATCAAAAAAATAATCGATAATAAAAATTAGTTAGTTGCAGCCCTAAAAAACATATTTTTGTATTAAAGGTGACAACAACCGATATTCAGTATCGGTATGCCCAATAATTCCAAGTATTGAGTGATCTATCTATCTATCTATCTATCTATCTATCTATCTTTACATTCCCAACAAACATGACACTTTCTCAAGTTAGAGGAAGCATCACATGTCTCATGGATGTCATTTCTTATCACTAATGTCTTCTTCCTGCTTGCTTGAGGCAGAAAGATGAAGGAAACTGTAAATCTCTGTTCCTTCATATTCTTCTTCATGGCTTTTCACAGCCAGCGGTGTGCAGGAGGAAGACGAGTTCAACATCCAGCCAGAGCAGAACAACACTTTCACAACGGTAACAAAATCACATTAAAAACCAGAAAACCAGAATAGAAACTATAATCACCAAGATCAGATGCAGCTGGACGAGTTTGTAGTGTTCAGATTTTTACTTCCAATTCATTTGAATGAGGCAAGAAAATAGACTGAAAACTGACATTTAACACGTTTGGGAACAGATTCAAGGGTTTTTCATAAGACTCAGACGATATTTACATTGTATGGATAATAAAGCATCTTGAATCTTGAGTCTCAGAAATTAAGCAGACTCCACCGCTGTGGATAAGAACCACATTACAATGTAAATGTAAACACAGCACCAAATCATTTAATCCTTGAGTAATTACAGCTGGAGTGTGCTGCAGCCTCCCTCGCCCGCGGGGCAGCACCAGCAGCCTTCACCCAACCCACACCGGGACAGAGCGTGCTGCAGGAGCTCACCACAGCGGGGGGGGGGGGGGGGGGCACGCCGTCTGAACCCGGAGGAACGCGGACCGCACGCTGAGCCCGGACAAGCCAGAGACTCACACAATACACCTTTATATGACTCGGGCTCATCAATAGATTGCTAATGCTTCCCTTCAGCCAAACCCTGCCAAGACAAACACACACTGTGAGCTGCATGGCAGGTTAGACCGATGTGTTGATCTGTCGATATGTCAGACTGATATCAGTCTTTTATTAAATATCACATATCACCTCTGATAAGATGGAGGTTCCTTGGAGGTTTTATTTATTCAGTCAATTTTGAATCGTTTGTTTTTATGTATTTTATGTATTCGGTGTATTTAATGTGTTTTGTGTATGGTCTATCATCTTAAAAGTTGCACTGAGACAAATTCCTATCGACTTTGTTGACAAGGCAATAAATTATCGAAGCTTGAAAGTTAATTCTTCATTTATTAAAGTTAATTCTTCAGAGTTTCCTACTATTGAATAGGTGTGTGTGTGTGTGTGTGTGTGAGAGAGAGAGAGAGAGAGAGAGAGAGAGAGCTGCTAATCTACCTAACAGAGTTTCATTAGGCTTCAATAGAGACTTTTATTAGTGTCCCATGGATTAAATGCTATTTCAGGGACAATCATTTTTTATTTATTTTTATCTATTTATCTATTTATCTATTTATCTATTTATTTATTCATTCATTCATTCATTAATTCAGGCATGGTAGTGGTCAAATTTAAACATGAATACCAGCACTAAATGTTAGGTAACTTTAACCTCAGTTTGAAAACTTCAGTATCCTTTAAGACCCGTATCAGTGTCAACATGAACTGTTGCTGTGAACTCTCCCTCTCCACAAACCCACGTACAGTATGTGATGAAAGTGTTTGTTTGTGTTGGACGGCCTGAACTGAGAACAGACTGAGGTTGGTAATTCCCACAAACTGAACAGAGAGTGGCACTGGGTGTAGTGGAGCAGCGCTGGAGCCAGACGCTGGAGCCAAACACTCTGCAGCTATTCTGGGCTAAGCATGGCAGCTGATTCAATTATCATGGACAGCAAGGGAGAGAAAACTTAAAAGACGGCATGTTAAGTAATCATAGGCGATAAGATTATCCTAAAAGTGAGAAAATGAGGCTGAATAGATGGATGGTCAGTTCATTTTACTGACACGTCTGAAGCTGCCAGGCTTGTTTAGGAAATTGTTAAAAATAGACGTAAAGAAAACTCTGCGGAGCGACTTTCAACGGCAGAAGATTTCTCTTCCTGCAAGACTTCAAGCATAACTTGATTTGTTTTAGGGCTGCAACTAACAATTATTTTCATTATCGATAAATAGATTAATCATTTAGTCCCCATCATGAGTTACCACAGCCTAAAGTCATTCTTAAAATAGTTTACAGCAAATCGTAGCTTTTGTGAAGCTGTAACCAGCAAATGTTCGGTACTTTACTTGATTAAATAACTAAAACGATTAATCGATTAATTTTCTGTTGATCGACTAATCGTTTGTGAGTTGAACAGAATAACCTTCCAGGAAGAAATAATTCACATATGAAAGAAACGGTTGCAAGTTGCACCCGAGAGAAGAGTTAGTCTGTGGTGTTTTGTCTGTACTGCAGGCAGGAGGGCAGCTGGGAAGGAAGTGCCTTGCTCGTGGATTCAAACTGACAATGGTCTGTGTGTGTGTGTGTGTGTGTGTGTGTGTGTGTGTGTGTGTGTGTGTGTGTGGGAGTGACAGACACACGATTACCTATGTTTTCATTTGCTGCTAATGTGCTGAATATCTTCCCAGACTCTCAGTTTAACTTAAGTGGCCGCAAGTTGCTGCATGTTTCAAATTTGACATGTGTGTGCTAAAGCAACAAGAAACTTTGATTTACTGGTAATTTCTCTTTGACATTAGCTAATCAATCACTCTTTCATAATGAAGATATAAGACACGCCTTCGGGCAAAGTTTTTGTTAGGAGTGTGCCCAGTATGTACGCCTCAAACGAACATCTGGTTAAGAGAAATCACTGCAGATACTTTCCTGGCTTTTCAGTTAGTGGTGATTGTCAGTTTTGATCTTAATCAACACGTTTCTAATCATGAGAAGGTCTGACTGCTAAACTTCCTCATCGAAGTGCAAATACATCCAGAGTCACATTTACAGCACCACGGCATACTGTATTATCTTAAACTGTATTATCTTAAACTGTATTATCTTAAACTGTATTATCTTAACTCCTATTCTGCAACAGTGATGCCTGAAGAGCCAATACATTTACACTACCAGTCAAACGTTTGGACACACCACATTTTTCTATATTTTTACTATTTTCTGCATTTTAGAATAATAGTAAAGACATCAAAACTATGAAATAACACAAATTGAATTATGCAGCGACCAAAAAAGTGTTAAACAAATCAAAACTATCTTATATTTCAGATTCTTTAAAGCAGCCGCCCTTTGCCTTGATGGAAAGGCAAAGGCTTTGGAAAGAAATTCATACATAGGATCAACTTCACTATTTATATTTGTCTAAGAAACTCATTTCAAGTAGAGCTGCAACGATTAATCAATTAATCGATTAGTTGTCAACTATTAAATTAATCGGCAACTATTTTGATAATCGATTACTCGGTTTGAGTAATTTTTTAAGAAAAATAAGTCACAATTCTCTGATTCCAGCTTCTTAAATGTGAATATTTTCTGGTTTCTTTACTCCTCTATGACAGTAAACTGAATATCTTTGGGTTGTGGACAAAACACAAGAGATTTGAGGACGTCATCTTGGGCTTTGGGAAACACTGATCGACATTTTTCACCATTTTCTGACATTTTATAGACCAAACAACTAATCGGTTAATCGAGAAAATAATCGACAATGAAAATAATTGTTAGTTGCAGCCCTAATTTCAAGCATTTAAGACAAAATGGCTTTAAGAGAATGAAAAACACTGTACATTCGATCAGGTGGGTCCAAACTTTGGACTGGTAGTGTAAGTAATAACTAGTGTGTTGCTTGGTAATAATAACTATAAACACGAGGGCTGAATTGAGCTGAAACGACTGAGGACATGAAGAAGACAACTGTACAATACAGTCTGAGGTATTCCTCTCAGTGGAAAGCAGACAACAGATTTCCTAACTGATATCACAAGATAGGTATTATTCTGTGAATGCGCCAAATATACAAACAGGAAGAGTCACTGAACAGATTCCATATCTCATGAGAGTCAGCTGAAGAACATAAATCATGAAAATAAAGAGTGCAGAGAGTTTGGTCTCATCTTGATCCTGCTGTGCCATCCTTTTGTTGTATTTTGTTGTAGGCATGGGCCACAAAAAGAAAGGGGCGGGAACTTCCCTCCAGAGGGAGCAAATGAGGCCCTTATTGTCATGGCAACCGTGATGATGGACAGGGACAAAAGATTGGGTAATGGTTACCCAGTAAGCATGAGTGGGCAATGTGGTGATTTAGGCCCGGTCATCAACAGTTTTCAAAGGCATGCTCTTACTTTCACCAGACCTGCTGAGTTTATAAGTCTTGCTTTCAGTGCAGAGACACGAGTAAACCATAAAAATGTTTTAATGCTGAGGAATTAGTCTGATGAGACAGAGAGATCTGCTCATGTGAATTATTACCTATTTAAAAAAATGTCTGCAACAACATATAAATACAGTTCAAAACAAGATTCTGCTCAAATGAATGTGGGGTTGCAGTAGTTTAGAGAAGTGGTTTATAATGATTTGAATCCCTAGACCTGCTGGGGAAATTTGGCTTGATAAAGGGAAGGGTAAACACTTCCCCTCCTACCAGTAGAAGACTGTGGTTGTACTGGGCAGCTGCCAGGTGAAAATGTGTGTAACTGTGTGATTGTGAAGCAGAGCGTTGCTGAGAAAGAGCAGGAATGCTCAGCTGACTTTCCCTGGAAAAAAAAGGAAGGTTAAAAATGGATGTATATGTTATGAGGGTCTTACCGGTGACTTTTATCTTCATGGTTGCCTCAAGAGGCCTGTTGTTGTCCAGGTCCCTGCTGAGGGTCAGCTCGCCGGTGCCTTCCTTTAGGATCAGCAGTTTCAGCTCGTTGCCCTCCACAAAACTGTAGAGCAGCTTATCGGACACATCCGGGTCCTGAGCCGGCACCTTACCAATCACACCTGCCGGAAAGCTGTTGGACCTGTTGGTGACGTAGTTGTTGAAGATGATCTCAAAATCCTGTAGGACGGGGTTGTTGTCGTTCACATCCAACAGATGGATGTGAACGACGGCCCGGCTCACTAACGGAGCCGATGTTGCTTGAACGATGATGGTGTACTCCATTTTGGACTCGTAATCTAAGTCAGTGAGGGCGATGAGGTCCCCGTTGAAAATATCCAACTGGAAGACTTCGGGAACATTTCCCTCCACGATTTGAAACAGGATTTGTGCGTTGGTTCCCTCGTCAGGATCTGTAGCGGTGATGCGGGCCACAGTGGAACCCACAGGACTGTTCTCCATCACATACACATCCATGACGTCTTTCTCAAACACAGGTGCGTTATCGTTGATGTCCAGGACAGACACCTGGATGTTCACCACGGCTTTGAGCGGGGGGACGCCCTTGTCCACAGCAAAGGCCTTGAGGCTGTACACAGGCACGTTCTCCCTGTCCAGTTTCCTGGCTGTTCTGATGATGCCAGAGTACGTTTCGATGTAGAAGTCCCCATCTCCATCATCGCCACCTTGAAAGGTGTAGCTGACTCTGCCGTTGGAGCCGGAGTCCCGGTCAGAGGCGGAGATCTGAAGGACGCTGGTGTAGACTGGAGAGTCTTCCAAAACGTTTCCCTGGTATAGGTCGCGGGCAAACTGAGGTGCATTATCATTAGCATCCAACACGATGATCTCTACATATGTGGTGTCCGATTTCTGGGGAATGCCGTTGTCGCGGGCAATGATAGCTAGTGTGTAGGAGGCCTGATCCTCATAGTCGATCTCTATCTGTGTGGTGATGGCGCCTGTGTCAGGGTTGATTTTGAACTGAGGCACGTTGTCCTCCATGACGTAACTGATGCGTGCGTTCTCTCCCGTGTCTTCATCCGTGGCGCTGATCACGACCACGGTGGAGCCGACCGGGCGGTCCTCGCTGAGCATCACCTGGTAGTTCGCGCTCTGGAACACGGGCCGATGGGTGTTAGCGTCGGTCACGTTGATGTAGATCTGTGCCATGTCCTGCCGTGTGCCGTCTGAGGCGGTCACCATCAGGACGTACTGCCGCTCCTGCTTGTAGTCCAGCGGCAACGCCAAGGTGATTAAGCCCCCGGCACTTTGACTGGTGATGGAGAACCTGTTCCTTGTGTTGCCGCTGGAGATTTGATAGGTCACCACGCTGTTGGCGTCGCGGTCGATGGCGGACAACATCAGCACGCTGGTTCCAACAGCAGCATCCTCATTGATCTTTAAGTTATACAGCTTCTGAGTAAATGTGGGAATGTTGTCATTCACATCGAGAACAGTCACGGTGACGCTAGCTGAGGAGGACATGGCAGGAACCCCGTGGTCTACTGCTTCGACACCAAAGGTGTAAAACTCAGTTGTTTCCCTGTCCAGCTCCACACACACTGTAATCCAGCCGGTGTTGTTGTTGATGGTGAAGGGGAAGCCTGGAGCCGTGTCTGTGAGTCTGTACTCCAGATGCGAGTTGTCGCCGGAATCGGCATCGATGGCCTGGATGTGGATCACGGAGTAGCCCACGGCCACGTTCTCCAGGACGGTGGCTTGGAACGGAGTGCTGACAAACATGGGGGCGTTGTCGTTCACATCCACGACTTGAACGACCACCAGTCCGGTGCCGTTGATGAGAGGAGGCCGACCCCCATCCTGCGCTTTTATGCGTAGATTATACTCTCTGATCATCTCATAATCAAGAGGGTTGATAACATCGATGACTCCTGTCGGGGAGTGAATGTAGAACTGGCCCTTCACGTTACCACTGATAATGCTGTAGTGCACTTTCGCGTTGTTCCCCTCGTCCTTATCTGTGGCTTTCACCTGGGCCACTTTGGTATTCACAGCTACGTTCTCCAGCACCTGGACTACATACCGCTTCTCACTGAACTGTGGGTAGTTATCGTTCTCATCCTCCACAGAGATGTACACTGTGGCCGTGGCACTGCGCGGACCCGGGTCTTTCCCCTGGTCATTGGCCTCAACTATCAGCTGATACTGGGACAGGCTCTCTCTGTCGGGCCTCACTCTGATTTTGACGAGCCCGTTCCTGGGGTCCATCTCAAAGCCGGCGTTGTCTCCCTCCTCGTTCACAATCTTGTATATCATGTTAGCGTTGGAGGGAGCATCTCCATCTGTGGCCCTGATGGTCAAGACCTCAAAACCCACTTCCACGTTCTCCCTAATGCTGACCCTGTACTCCGTCTGCTCAAACACCGGCCCGTGGTCGTTGGTGTCACTGATGGTGATGGTGAGGTACGCGGTGGCTGACCTCTTGGGCTTTCCGTGGTCTGTAGCCGTGACTTTGAAGACGTGAGTGTCCTTCACCTCCCTGTCCAGCGGCTGCAGAGTGGTGATGCTGCCGCTGTCCAGGTCAATCTGGAAGTAATCATTGGACCTGCTGTCGAACAGAGCTTCCATGTCGTACTCGACCCTGCCGGCGTCCCCGTCGTCTGAATCCAGGGCTTTGAGCGTGATGACGCGCGTCGCTGCGGGCTCATTCTCCGGCACGGACACTTGGTAGTTGGGCAGCTGAAACTGCGGCGCTGTGTTTGCTGCCCGTCTGTTGCGTTTAGACCACAGATCAGTAAAATCCCCATGAGTGAACGGAGAGGCAGGACGCAGTTTGAGGCGCACGGTGGCGGGGGGGCTCCGAGCGTCCCGCACCGTGCAAACCACATCCAGCTCACCACGCGCATCAGACCCGAGACATTTGGGATTAAAACTGCCATTATGGAAATGTATTTTATGCCCTCGTGCCGCACAGGATGGATGTAAGTCGCTGGTAGCGCGGACAAAGTGTGGCAAATGTTTATGAACGCTGATCAACACAATATCCGTAGACAGACAAGGCGACGGCAGCAGGCTGGAGAGGATGTTCATGTAAATATTGTGCTCACTTTTAATGCGCTTTCTCCTGTATTTGATGAAACAAGCCCGGCCGTGCAGAAACACATCGAAACGGATCAGAATGAAGTTTTCCGAAGTTGCGGATCGGAGTTGCACATACAGCGGGACGGGGTTCCTCGGCAAATGCGCACAGTCCAGTTTCCCTGAGAGATAAATAATCCCGTTTTGCCTTTTGATATCTATGAAGTGACGCACATACCTGGGAGTCAAAGTCCTGTCTATGTTATAAATCCAACCGGGTCCGACGGATGCATTTGCCAGAACGGATCCAGAGCGCAAACTATCCGAAACGTGCAGGTCAAAGCATCCAAACGACGGAACACGCGAAGAAAAAACCCAAATCCAAAGCCAGAGCGTCTGTAAATCCATGGCTGAAACTCATGATAACCTGAGAACTACACAGTCCGCAGAGGAAGTTTCTCTCTCCTCCTCTCCATGGCTGAGTTCAACTGATGTGCGGATCCATCCATCCGCTCCGCTGCCAGGGCAGTGCTTCCCAAACTGAGGCCCGGGGGCCTCCGGGGGCCCCTGATGGGGATCCAGGGGTCCCGGACGAGGGAGTCTACTCAGTTACTTCTCCCTATAAGGCTAGCAGAGTCTGTCTTCTTTCAAATAACTTCTCAAGACACACTTCTGCAGACTGGCCTTAACTGTTTATACTGTTTTAAATCTTTTTTGTCCTGTGCTTTCTATTAGTCTGCTGTCTGTCTTTTTTGAGTTTCTCTTGTTTTCTGTAAAGCACTTCGTAAACTCTTGTTTTTAGAAAGATGCTATACAAATGAAGTTTATTATTATTATTATCATTATTATTATTATTATAAGTTAGTGCAATGATGTATAATGATAACTTTTCATCAGAGGTTCAGTCTGCACCAACAGCAGAAATCCTCTCAGATGGATTTCCCGGGGACAAAACCTTACTTTCTCATCAAAATAAAAAGCTAGGAATGCCTCTACCCCCCCCCCCCCCCCACCCCACCCCCACCACCCCAGTCAATACAAAGCTTTCCTTAAGCTGGAGCTGCAGCAATCCCATAATAAAAGTTATCATGCAGCTGCTGCAGGTCAAACGATGCCACAGAAAACCCTTTAGTGACACCCTGAGATAAAAATAACATCAGACACAGTCAGTCCCTATGGGAATATTATAGAGAAGGAATGTGAGCCTTTCTACCAGGACAAATTAACTGCAGATACTGTCAGTCTGTTATGTTGTGTTGAAATGTGTGTTGTTCCAAACTGGATATTAGTAGATTATTTTCCTTCAGAGACGGACTCAGTTTGCATGAATACGATATCTACCTGCTTTATTATTCATTTCTCTCCATGAACTTTTGAAGCTTTTTGTTTTACAGCAAATTGTTTTAACAATACAGGACTGAAAACTAGTTTCTGGTGAGAAGTACTTGCATGTTACAAAGGCACCATCCTGCCTCCTAGTGGATATGTGTCATCATTACACTTTAATGAGACTCAGTTACTGACTGTGGTTCCTAAAGAAGTTTCATTTCACTGTTATTTCTTTCACTAGCAGAATGTGAGAAAGGGCAAGTATGACTGTTGTGGTCGTAGGTATAGACAGTTATCATTAATCTACTAGTGGTTCTCAACGTGGGGTCCGGGGACCACCAGGGGTCCTTGAGGGGGCTGCAGGGGGTCCCCAGTAAATTGATGAATTGTTAAACTTCAGCATTATTTAATTTACAAGAAGTTAACACAATTAGAGAATGTAGAAGAATGACTGTTTTGATCATAGTTTCTCTGTTATCTCTCTACCTACAATACAGACAGTCATGGAAATCTGGACAAAATCATATCTAACAATAAAAATATTCTCAGATATTGATCTGAGACACAAAATCTCATCAAATGGGGGTCCGTGGCTGTAATGTGGACTAAATTAGGGGTCCTGGATATGGAAAAGATTGAGAGTCACTGTACTAGATCATAAAACTCCTCTCAGATGGGATTACTTGCGTTACTTTCATCAAATGTGTCAAATGAGTCTAACGCAGTGGTTCTGTGAAAAGGCATCGCTTCGTTTTAAAGGTCAGGAGGCAAACAGGTTGAGACCCTCTGAGCTGATGTGTGTGTCTGGATCCTCGACATGGAAACACTGCTGAACACCTGTTGTAGGCTGCTGGCTTTACCTGGCTCTGTTAAGGCGTGAATGTGCCGGGGCATACGGACGAATAAACCGGATCCTCAGTGAGGCAGAAGTTTCTATGTTGTAAGTCTCTTTTGCTTCTTTTTTTACATGTTTTTAGGAAATGTTAGAACACAGAGAGGGACGTTCAAAACAGTTAAATTAACAACATTTATTCAGACATTTTGGACATCTAAGAGCAGCAAGACGACAAATAAAATTACAACACAATCAGGTGCAAGAAATCCTTGAGCGACATCACAAAATCAATTCCTTTTTGTGATTTAAAACACATAATACAGTTTAGTTCACTAAAGTATTGGCTGTTGACGACTTAATCATGAATTTAATCCCTCTTAACAGGCAGGTTTTTAGAAACGTTGTGCACTACAGCAGGAAATCAACTCCAGCAGGCAGCCGAACACTCGCTGCCAACATCCTTTACTCTGAGGATCCTCCTTCCTCCTCCTCTGAAAACCGGTTTGTCCTGCGGAAAGAAAAGTCCAGTTTCCTGTCCCGGCACAACGGAAATCTCACCACAGTTAGAAGGACAAGTTGATGAGAGGAGCTTCGTTCACGCCGTTTTCCTTCTTGTCTTCTGGACTCCATTTGATCAGAGGAGAGCTCAGGTCAATTAACTGTCAACAGGAAGAGAACAACAGTTAAAATTAGTGGAATTGTAAAATGTAAAATGAGATGAGCATCAGAACGAATGGAATGTGTCAGGTTACAATACAATGATTTAAAGGGTAACTTTGGTATTTTTCAACCTGGACCCTATTTTCCCATCTTTTTGTGTCTAAGTGACTAAAGGGGACAACAATTGTTGAAATTGGTCCAGTATTGAGCGAGATCGCTTCAGCCGGCAGCCGCGAAACGAGCTGCGATGTAATCCGACGGGACAAATCGCACCGTCAATGTACGTCCACTAAAAGTTCTTGTTTTTGCCACTGACAGGCTCAGATTGTTATTATAAGTGTCTGACAACATTATGGAAAGGACCCTACAGAGAAATCAAATGTTTTTCTTTACCTTTCGCTTGATCCGGTCTGTGTGTAACTTCCTGCAACAACTCAACTCTCGCGAAACTTGAGCGAGACTTGGTTACACGGTGCGATTTGCCCCGTCGGATTACATTGCAGCTCGTTTCGCAGCTGTTTTTGAAATTGGTCCGCCAGAAGCCGGCTGAAGCGAGATCGCTTCAGCCGGCTTCTGGCGGACCAATTTCAAAAATTGTTGTCCCCTTTAGTCACTTAGACACAAAAAAATGGGAAAATAGGGTGCAGGTTGAAAAATACCGAAGTTACCCTTTAATTTGCCTTTGAAAACTGAAAACTACTAAAGCCCCAAAAGATTCAGAATTCTGAATTAGCAAAACAAAATCATCTTTTTCTGTCCCATTTGTTACTCTGAGAGAACTGTTACTGTTCCTGTTAATTACAATGTTGAGATCCTGACTTTGTCTGTAGCCACAAAACAACCAGACAGACACTAAAAATGCGTCCCCCTTTTTCACAAAGTCCAAAAAAACTCCTCAAAAAAATGTTCAATGGTGAAATTGTGTTTTTCAAAAGTTAAGCAGCGAGATTTGACAGAACCAGAGTGAAAGGAGTGAGAAGCCGGAGTGCCGGACCTGTTTTCCTCCCGCTCCTCCTGCGCAGGGCTTGGCGGTGCGGATCAGGTCCGGGGTGTTGGTCAGGTCGATCAGGAGCTTCTCCGCAGGCTGCAGAGTCGGAGCCGGAAGATCCAGCAGCAGAACCTGCAGGACGGAAGCAGCGATGCTTATAGAGCCAAACTGCTGCTCTGAGTTCTCCCCATCATCTTCTCATTAACATTACTCATCAGTTATAAGTCTGGATGATATTTTACTGTGCGTTTGGTATTTAATAAACAATTGTTGCAAAGTATTGATTCTTGCCGCACACCAAGTCTCTGGAAAAAGTTCCTTTATTTTCACTTCCTGATGCTTCATGTTCACTCTGGTTTTTCCTGCACTTGCCAGCACCCGAGTGCAATTATACATTTTTCACTGTATCTAATAAACAATCTTGACTATTTTCTAACTATAGCAGACAGCTATTCTGCTATAGCTATCCCTGCTACTTGCTGGGAAAAGTCTTTTCTCTTACTCCAACACCAGAGAAATGTGCAGCCAACACATTACAGCAGTACATCACTTACAACACAATATTTTTCCAAACTTATCAAGACCTGGAAATCTTTTTCCATACACTTCCAGACTTGACAGGCTGTGCAGGAAGCAAGGCAGCAGGATGCAGGTTTACTCTGCTGCCCCCTACAGGCTGCTTTTAGTGCAACTCTAAACCGCCTAAATGTCAAAATACAAAGCAAATACATTTTCCCGTCCTCCCTTCACATTAATGTCTCTTATGTTTTTCCTTCGGGTGAGTGTGCTATGTAAGGCAAGGCAAGGCAATTCAAAGTGCTTTACAAGGGCATAGAAATACATTGAAAATAGGACATTAAGATGACATTAAGATTGCAGTCACTGTAGATGGAGATATGTAAATGGGCGTGTCTCAGGCTCGGTCTCAGCCAATGACTGTCTCAGGACGGATGACAGCTGATTGACTCCTCTGCCTCTCTGAGAAATACTCTACTTTTTTCAGTAGATGTCATAATTTCCAGATAAGTCAAGTGTGCATGTGATGAGCTCATTGTTCATATGAGAGATTTTGAAGGGAAATGATGTCTGCAGGAAATTGTACTAACAGATACTTTAAGGCTTCATCTCTCCAGTAGATTTAAATGTTACTTTGTTGCATCCCACGTTAGCTGGATGTAACAATCGATGTGAAGAAGCTAACGTCCGTCCCGCTGTCAGCTGTGGGACAAACGGACGGTTATTTCTGCTGTCACAGACTTCTACCCTCTACTAGATAGTAATTTGCTCTACTACACACCCTCTGGTTTCACTTGACATTTTCAACATGTCAGCGCCCAAAACCGCCTAGTGATGATGTCAAGATGAATGATAGAAACCAATTATACTGACCTAAGCTGTGTGTGTGTGTGTGTGTGTCTCTACCTCGATGACTTCCTGTGTCTGGGTGTGTTGGTCCTCTGGTTCCTCAGTAGATTGCAGTTCCATTAGGTTTCTATTGGGCTCTGGAGCTTCCTGAGCAGCCTCACTGGGACTCGGCGCTCTGTCCAGGACCTGTGACTCGGAGGACTGGTCAGACTGGGCGGACTGGGGCGACTGGGAGACCGGAGGCTCGGTGCTGGTCGGCTCCTCTTCCAGGCAGAAAGGCTGGATGTCTGCTGGAGCCGGGCTGCTGACAAACAGAAACACACTTTTATACTGGAAACCAAAACCTAAACACTACTTTGAGACTATCGCCAAGGAGTTTTTAACTGATTTTTATCAACGGATACTTTCACCAAATGTGTTCTGCAAGCTGAAATGTCATTCAACATCACTACCAGATAGAGCTGTTTTTATCTTGTGCTTCCATGTTTTGGATTTTGCACACAAGTCTACAGTTGACCCAGCTGTCACCTGCGGCAGCTCGGCCTCCTGGAGGAGGCGGGCGACGGCCTGCCGGGCCGGGCCAGGCTGCCGGGCGTCATGGTGGGGATGCCGGAGACCCTGCGGCGCAGCGGGGTGGGGATGGCCGAGGCGCGCCGCACCTTACACTGCAGAGACCTGTTCCCGCCAGCGGAGGGCGTCAGCAGCAGCTCTGCAGCCGGGACCGCCGGCTTCTGAGGAAGACTGGAGGGAGAAGAAGAAATGTTACTGGTGACATCAAGACCAGTCCTATTTCTGCCACTGTGGAGAAACTCAAATTGCAAAATATATCCATCTTAATGAGTCATTTTGTCTCATTCGTTGAAGTAAACTGTTATTTTGGTAAAAGAATCATCCTGGTCATTTCACTGCTGTCAAAACACGACACTTGGTTCAAGACGATTCTTGAAACAAGTTGATTTGCATTGGAAACCAGTGAAATTACCCCCTCACTGTTGGGTATAAGTCTATAAACACTATTTAAAACTTTATATAAATCCAGTAATGTGATAAACACACACCCGTCCACGCTGCCAGCAGACATCAGCCTCTTTGGCTTCATGATCCGCGTGGCGTCTGGAGAGGAAACTGCTACGACACAAAGAGACAAGACAGCTTAAATCATCATGAGGATAATATAATAAACTTTCTATAAAGCGCTGTTCAAAACAGTCACAAAGTGCTGTACAGAAAATAAAACAAGAATAAATACAAGCTAATTGGATGAACTATAAACAGGGCTTCAGAAGAATAAAAGATGGAAAAGCAAGGAGAATTAAGTTAGTAAAACATTTACAGGACAGCTGGTCTGTGCTGTGTGTAAAACCCTCTGGGTCTTGAATGAGGATTCATCACATGGAGTTTCATTCCAAAATGTGATACTCGCCACTTGAAAAAAGTGCCCACTACTCTAAAGGATTGATGACATTAATTAAACCAGGTTATTGTGTTCACCTTTATGGAGAGCAGGTGACTTAAGCCCTTTGTTAACAAAAGGATGAGAATTTTACAAACTGGATGGATCCTCTGGGCTTTATAATACAGAGTAATAATAACATAGTCTAGAGTATTCAGTTTGTAAAATTTTAAAGTGATTTAGTTTGTATAATTTTACATGTATGCACATAGAATTATATATACTACCAGTCAAAAGTTTGGACACACCTGATTGAATGTTCTGTGTTTCTCATTCTCTTAAAGCCATTTTGATCTAAAGGCTTCTGCTTAAATGCTTGAAATTAGTTTCTTAGTCAAATATAAATAGTGAAGTTGATCCTATGTATGAATTTCTTTCCAAAGCCTTTGACTTTCCATCAAGGCAAAGGGCGGCTGCTTTAAAGAATCTAAAATATAAGATAGTTTTGATTTGTTTAACACTTTTTTGGTCGCTGCATAATTCCATTTGTGTTATTTCATAGTTTTGATGTCTTTACTGTTATTCTAAAATGTGGAAAATAGTAAAAATAAAGAAAGAGGTGGTATGTCCAAACTTTTGACTGGTATTGTAGCATTTTAAAATAGAACAAATATTTCTCTTCAGGTTTAGGCAAGTGAAACTGAAACCCCTCACCGTCTGTCCGCCGCAGGCCCTTGACCGGCCCGATGGGCGTCGGGGCGACGAGGGCTTTGGGTTTGGGCTTCGGCCCGGCTTGCAGCTTGGAGGGCATGCTGGGTACGGAGCCGCTCCTCTCCATGACCCTCTTGGCCGGAGTCGGGTTGAGCGGGTTGGGGAACGCGGGTTCGGGTCTCTTCACCGGCGTGGAGCGGGAGGCTTTGGCCCAGTCCGCCTCAGAAAGCTTCCTGGCCTGAGCAGAGAGGGAGCGCCGCGTCGCCGGAGGATCTGCCGCGGCGCTGTAGACGGTGGAGCGGCGGGTTTTGGGGGCGTTGGCGCTGGGATTGGCCAGTCTGCTGATACCGGTGGAAGCACGACCGCTGGGACCAGTTATACTCAAGTTCAGAGAAGTGTTGACTTTGCCTGAAATGACAGAGAAAGCTGCATTCACACACACATCGTGTTCTGGTCGGTTTATTTTCCTGGACAACATCGACAACGTGAAGAGGATGATGTGGATTTGGCTTCTTCTTCTAAAAAAAGTTATGATTGACTAACTACCAAGTAGGAAATTTGTTTTTCCGTTTTATCTGATTGCACATGAATGCACCATTCCTCTCTGTCAAACTCGGAAATGTTTTCCATGCAGAGACACCCACACAACAGAATGTACGTCTCCGCCAGAAAATAGTCCCTGAAGAAACGATTGTTTTACGAAATAAATTCAACACGTCCACTACTGCTGAACCCGAGCATGAATGTTACCTGGAGCAGCAGAGAACTTTAAGGTAGGTTTATCACTGGTATGGTCCTGTAACTGAAGACCAAACCCAAATCTGTGTAAAGCCTGACATCTAATAATGAAAAGCACGCCACTGAAATGTGTCTGAAATGTACATCCATTGCTATTTGAATCCATGTAACTATAAAATATACCTTACCTTTCCCAGTAGGGGACACAGACAGACTGGAGTTGAAGCTGGACACCGAGGAGGAGGAAGACGAAGTGTTTCTCCTGTCCGTCACTCTCCTGGTCTGAGGAGGCGGGGCTTTGACAGCTGACGGGTTCCGCAGGCCGCTCTGCAAAAAACACAACGAGGAGCGTGAAACATACAGATAGTGACAGCCAAGATTTTTTATTCATTTTCTATTTCAAAATTCAAGCCCTTAGAGTGTCACTGCAACTAATATCACTATATGGCTGTCAACTGGACCGGATCACTGTGTAGCTCAACATTACTCTTCACAACACAGGATAATAAGTGGAAGACCTAAAATACTTTTACACCATACTCCACCCAAAGTTACTGGACGATTCTCAATTGTTTCAAGAAGTTTTACAAATCCTGGAAATTAAACCCATTTCCAGGGTGTGAGAAAACACAGTTAGTAAGTAAAATGTCAAGATGGTGATTGTATGAAGAGTCGATGCTTTGCCAATGGAAAAGTCAAGTGTAGGAATAACAGTGTGTGTGTGGAGGGCAAGAAAAATGTGCCTCTGAATGATGAGGAACAAGCGGGTTACCTTGGTGGGCGGAGCCAGAGCCCGTCTGCCCAGCAGGCTGGAGTTCAGGGAGGAGTCGCTGACATCAGACGCCACGCTGGCCGAGTCGGACAGGAGATCCTCGCAGGAACCCGCCCTGCTGGACGAGCGACCGGCCGGGCTGCGCCTCAAACCCACTGCAGCCTGAAAGGCAGATTATACAAGAGATTATACACTGGGATTAGTTCCAAAATGTGAGGCAGCCATTTGTATAAAACATTCAAAATTGTGCTTGAAAATGTTGCACAAGAGCATTTTAAATTTCTAGGGTTAGGGTTAGCAATGTGCCTCAGCCTTGGTTGAAACTGCCAGGTAAGTGTTGGTGAATGTGTAGGGAGTGGTGGACGATGCTGGCCTTACTTTGCTTGGCGGAGGCAGCCTGCAGGTTTTCCCAGCAGGTGTGGGTCTGGTCTTGGTGGAGGAAGCGGCCGGAGCTGCCGGCTTGCTGGGCAGCACGACGCCGACGCCCAGCCCCGCTTTACCTCGCAGCGCCATCCTGGGCTGAGTCTTAGCGCCCCTCACAGGACTGGAGGTGCTGAGACGGGCCTTAGCAGAGTGGGCAGCCGCACCCGAGTTCACAGCGCCGCAGCCCCTGACCAATCTCTGCTGAATCGCAGGCGGCAGCTGCTTCATGGGACTGTCCTGCACACAGAAGGTCTCCCTCTTGATGGGGCTGAGAGCGCTGACAGGCTGGCTGAACATGCCCAGTTTAGCCCCGGTGTCCTGCACAAAGTCCTCCTTTGTTTCTTTGCGGCCGTCGGCCGTCGTACCGTCAGTCTCCTCCCTGTCCGGCTGGTTCTGCTGGCTGCTGTCCAGCTGACCGGCTAGTTGGTGAGCTTCCTGGCAGATCGCCTCAAACTGTTCTCCTGTGAGCGGACTCCAGCTCGGCTCCTCGGCCCGGGTCGCCATTCCCGCGGAGATACACCTCTCCTTGTGGCTGACCGGACCCACAAACACCTCGTCGTCCTCATCTTCTCCTCTGGAGCTGTAGAGCGGGACAAAGGGCTTTAGCACATCATGTGACAGCTGAAGTGAGATGCATACAGTGTATAAACACCCAAGTGTCAGGACTTGAATATTGTGACTACAGTGATAATGGTTCATAAAAAGCACTCAAAATGATGATGACATCTAACAGGAGGAAGTGAAGTCCAGTTTATTCCTACAGCTCTTCATCACTGCCTGTCTCAAAGGGCTTTACAGAGAGCAAGCCAACCTAGATCTAACTGATCAATAATCCATTACAGAACAAAATGATGCAATACAGTATGCAACGAAATAAAATACAAGACACAAAATAACATGCTACAGAAAGTAATGTGAGGCGAGCCTACCTGGCAGGTGACAGGGAAACGTCAAAGTCAAACTTCTCATCAGCCAATGAGAAGTAGTCTTGGAAAAACAGAAAACAAATGGACATTTATTAATGACACGTAACATGCAGAAGTGGCTATTTCCCCAAAACAACACACGCTGTCTTGTTAACGTTAGTTTTCCACTGTGTGTTTGAGCTAAACTTACCGCTGTTAGCATGCAGATCCATCCTCCTGTTTCCACCTTTGTGAGAAAACAAGTGACTCTTCCAGCTGAATGACAGAGCCGAAGCAACAGAAGATATAAGTTAACGTTATTATTTATAACGTCCCCTTTTCTTTTCTTTTACTTTGCAGTCCAATGCTAGTAGCTGGTTAGCTAGGCGGACTGACCGCACAAATGATACAATTCAAATGTAAGCTTAACCAACCAGCACCATTTCTATCTTGATTTAAAATTGATAATTTTGATAATTAAATGTACGCTTAGTTTGTTAAGTTAGTCGGTTAGCTAAGCTACTTGCTTGCTAGCTAGCATGTTTGGTCAGCTAGCCAGTCAACTGCAATTCAAGTAATGACGGTAACTTAACACGTTAAAACGAGGATTTAAAAGCAAAAAAGATAATACGGCAATTAAAAATAGTCACATAGTGTACTATCTTAATTCACCCGAAAGGAGCCAACCTTCAGTTATAAAGCAAGATTATAAATCTGCGTTTCCTTCGTAAGCAACACAGTTCAATATCTTCCTCGAAAACATCGCATTTACAAACTTTTCAAATTTGCTGCGTTCCTGGTCACGTGGTGTGCGACGTGCTTCACCATTGGTTGAAACCGCATCGCGGAAGTGTCTGTGCGGTTGTGGGGATTGTAGTCCACTATTTCCTTAGTGGACTACACTACATTCTCCCTGTCATGTAAAGAAACGAGGGGGATGTTTCCTTACTGGAAAGATAAAAAGATTTAAATTTAGCTAAATTGACAGAATATATTCTGCTTCTTGTTAGATGTTTTCTGTTTCATCCTGACCAGAACTACAACATTGTGTACAGACTGCAGCTCACACATTCAGTCTGTCAGAGCCATGAAGTATTAGATTAACTCTATGAAGTATTATATTATTATCAGAACTATTAAGTATTATATTATCAGTTAGCGTTAGAGCCAGGCTGCTACAGCTCACAGCCATCATGGAGGTAAAACAGTAAAATCTCCTTCTGACTTGTTGCCATATAAACATACAAGTCTTATATAAACTGGAGCTGCTGCAAAACTGTTGTGTTTCCTGGAAAAGTGGGAATATATTGTAAGTAGGCTACACAATATTACTGTGTAGGTACTTAATAAAAATCATAAACTTTGAATGGTGTAACAACACGTTTTAATGAAGCCAATCGAATGGTGTGTTTCACTGCTGTAAGTACATTATGTATTAGGGAGATTTTCATCAAGTACCTACACAGTAATATTGTGTATTTACAAAACATTTCCATAGATTAATACACAAGTTAATACACTGGAATAAGGCTATTGTATAGAAAAGTGTTACTGATGCATTTGCAGAGTGTATGCAAAGTATGATGAAATTCATTTGGTCCAGTTATACAGAAGGCAGATGTTATTCTGATGGTTTACTGACCAGTTCAGTATAGTAAAGATAGATATAAGCTAAAAATTAGATTTTACAGCATGCCAAGTCTCCCTAAAGTAGCTTTGAATGGGCATCACATCTATAACTATAAAGATTCAGCATTCGCACTACAGATCTCTGTGATCAGTTCCTCAGCAGATGAAGCATCACTGCAGAGCGACCGAATGCTCCGCCCCCTTCTTTCTTAGAGCTTTAATTTGATTGGTTGAAAATGTTTTATTGTTGTTTCTGCATCCAAAAAATCGCTCTGAAATCGAAACAGAAATATAGCTTTAGTTCTGGATGCTTTTATAGTTATCGTAGTGGGAGCACAGACACGATTACTTATTTTTATAGTTATATTTATGTTTATAGTCATTGTTCTAGATGTGATTTGGCCTTTAAAGTTATTTTCTACATTATAGGATATTTCAAAAAGCAGGATCATCAGTTTGTCACCTAGCAAACCTCAATATTTCAATGAAACTTCATAAACCCAAATTCATGCAAAAGAGAAGAGCATTAGGCTTTCTCTTCCTCTTACCGCCACTGTGGAACATCATGAATTTTCTATCAATCAGAAACGATTAGCTGGCATCTGATCTGCTGATCTGCTGAAAACTGTGAAAAATCATCCTGGTCTGGAAATTGTTCAACAATTTTAATGAGTTTTGTTATACATCTTTGAACCAACAACAATCTATAACATTTTTTTTTACAAAAAGGCTAAAATAAAATCCAACATTCCACTTTTTACTTGAAACACTTTTCTCTAAAAACATATATCTGTAAAGGATAAAAATGACTTCCCTCCCTCATTAATGTTGACTTACTACATATCGCCATAGTCATCGTCAAACCCTTAATTTACCTCAACATAAAACTAAAATCGGTACTCAAACATTAGCGTCCCGTCCTGGACTTCAGGGCTAGTGACAAACCGATGGAAAACTCCAATGAAGATTAAAGTTAGCTTTGGACTATCTGGAACAACAAAGTGGATATTTACAGTGTAGAAATACCAACATAGATATCAGTGGATGTTTCAGATCCATCCACCCTCTACTAAGACCGCACAACCACTTTCTCATACACTTTCCTACACAAAGCCGCAGCACTGTAGAGGTTTCTGAACGCTAGAAAAATAAGAACCAAACACATCCTGAAGGGAAAAAAACAGTCTGTTGATATCTGAGAGACACCGGGCAACACCGAACCTTCCGCTGTCCGTCTTGAAAAAGTAGTTCTCTCATCAAAATCAAAAAGAAGATCCCAAACTTGTAAACAGGTCTGCTTCTGTATTCGTAAAGACAAAAAAACAAAACAGCCGGTGTGTTTGATTTAAGACGATTCTTGACGTGCGACGATGAGACGAATCCCGCGTTGCTTTTTTTCAAGAAGGTCCGTTCCTTTTCGTTCCTCGGCTCTCAGAGGTGGGTGGGGGGAAGGTGGGGTAACAAATACAATATGAACGAGTCTGAACAAACCAAACAGGGTGTGGTTAACGCTGGGTGGGGGGGGGGCGCGGGGGGCGTCGGGGTTCAGAGGGAGGTCTCCAGGCTGTGCAGAGGACTCCCTGGACACGGCGGCAGCCCGGCGGAGTTGGGCGGGATCAGACCGGCCTTGGAGCCGTCTTTGTGGAGAGGAATGATCCGGTCCACGGCGTTATTGTTCTGGTTGGGCGAGGAGGGGAGCAGCGGCAGGGTGGCCAGCGGCGGCAGGACCACGGAGTTGCGTTTGGTGGGGGGGTCGTCCTCGCCCTCGTCCTCGGCCTCGTCGATCAGCGGGATGTGCGGCTCCGAGTCCTCGATGCGGAACTCAGGGTGGCTCATGAAGTTGTGGATGGAGCTGCGGGACTCGGGCGTCTCCAGGCCGTCGAAGGGCGACATGGTGTCTCTGAAGGCGTTGACCACACGGATCTGAGGACCGAGATGGAGACAGTTAGGCTGCTGAAAAGCTGCAGACAGAGAGGCTTACAGAGAACAGATTAGGGCTGGGAGACATGGTTGAAATCAATATCCCGATAATCATAAGGATTTTTTTGATAGCGATATATATCATGATACAGCTCACAAAAGCAAAATCACATGTTAAATAATTAAATCGATATTGGTTTATATCATTATGTCTCAATGAAATATCCACATAGCACACATTAGTTTCAGGATTGGTTATAAGGTCTGATATTGATTATTGCAGGTTTAAGATCCGACTTAAATGAAGAGCGGTGGTGCAGAGTGCCAGGGGGCGGGGCTTAGCGGGGGGTGGGGGCAGAGAGGAGGAGAGCGTGGGCGGAGCCAGGCGTGCGGCGTACCTGTGTCTGGATCCTGTTGAGGCCACGGCACCACAGCACCTGGCCCCGCCTCAGCTCCATCTCGGCGTGGTCGATCTCGTCCAGGTCCTGCATCTCCTCCAGCTCCTCCTCTGGGATCTCCTCCTGCTGCGTGCCGTGGCCCGCCGTCTTCAGGAACTTCAGCCGGCTGGTGGGGATGGTGGAGACCAGCTGCACCAAAACAAACATCACTGTTCCTTCACTTCATCAATTACACAACTTTTGGTGGTTCAGTGGTCTAAGGTGTGTAACCGTGAAGTCCTGGGTTTGGCCTGGGGTTTTTGTCACATGTCATCCCCCTCTCTCCCTCCCAATCTTTCCTTGTCTGGTATCTCCACTGTCGACTATCATGTAAAAGCAAAAATGCCCCAAAAAATGACACATCCTTCATTAGAGAAAGCACTTTGTCTCGGGACCATGTACGTTTCATTATCCTGGAAATGTTAAGGTCTGTAAGCAGATCCCGGCCAAATACTACATGGAAATACTTTGAATATTTCTATTTTGTATTATTATCCTTACCTATTTTTTCTTTCTTTCTTTCTTTTTAATGTCATTTTACTAGACAAATTATGTATTTTTTGTTTTATGTGAAGCACATTGATTTTGCCTTGTGTATGAAATGTGCTATATAAATAAAGTTTGCCTTCCCTAGCCTTGCCTTACCTTGAATGGTTTGTTTTAAACTACTTAGGTGCCAGATGGGCGGGGCTAGTAGCCACATAGGACAATACAAAGAGTGGCAGAAAGGTTAGACTACCACAGGCAAGTATTTAGTACAGTTTTCTGTGATTGACACTACCCACTCATTACCTGACACTGTCTGAATCGCCCTGACGCGGTAAACCCCGCCCATCTGGTAGCAGAGCAGCATAAAACAAACGCTGCACGTGTCTCACCTGTCCCCACAGAAGGCTTCCCACGCCCAGGAAGACGCACCACAGCCATTGGTCGATGGTCAGACTCACACAGCTGAACGGTTTGCCGCCAAACTGCACAATGACGATCTACAGGAACAGGATGCCAAGAACAGGGGGAGGAGCTTAGGTAGTGACATAATACTGTGAGCCGGGCCTGGTCTAATCCTTTGGTTTTTCAGAAATGAAGAAAGCAATGTTTATTTTCTCAAACTTGAGTCAAGGGCCCGAGTGTCATGAAACTCACTCAATACACAAACGACCATGCACATTTTCAATTTGAGTAATAAAACTGAAAATTGATTTCTTGAGATAGAGTGTATACAATTATCTCGAGAAGACACACTTTGTTTTCCTGAAATAGCAACATAATATTCTCATTATCTCCAGATAAAGTAATGGGCAGAGAGTAATTGTCTCGTTATCTCAAGAAAATTTAACTTTGTTTTCCAGAGAGAATGAATTCAATCCAACTCCGGTGCATCACACTTGACTGAAGATGCCCTGAACACTACCAGGTAGACCCACTTCAACATTTGGGTTTTGAATAATTTGCTTCCCTTTAGGATGTTAGTTCCAAGCAGAGAATTATCTCATTATCTTGAGAAAACAGTTTTTGTTTTCCCGAGATAATGAGAAAGTGGTCTAATTTTTTCCCTGAGATCTCAAGATAATTTTCTCATTATCTCGGGAAAACAAAAACTGTTTGCTATCTCAAGATAATGACATACCGATATCTGGAGACAACAAAGAAAATGTCCTCAACGAGCTTCCATACAGCAGCACTGTTACCTGTATAATAAAAGTTCCTAACACGATGGAGCAGAAGATGGGGTTGTTGAACATGCCGTCGAATACGTTCCTCTCGCCGTGGATCTTGCGGGCGTTGATCTCGTTGAAGAGCTGCATCAAGACGAAGGTGTTGAAGACGATGGTGTAGTGTTCGGAGGGCGGAGCGTGGAGCGGCGCGTACCTGCCGCTGTCGATGTCGAAGATCTTCTCACCTGTGTGCGATGTGAAGGTTATGGATTTATGTTGAGCACAAGGACTGAAATCCTGAGTTAATGCAACATCGAGTGCTTGATTGAATTTACAAAGAATAGATACTTACATGTTAGTAATACAGAAATTCATGAATGGATTTTATTCAATAATTTCATGCCTATAAATGCCATGGATACTTTGTGTTCAGGTAGGGTGAGAGAGCACATTACTATTAGAATTTATTACTTTAACTTCAGTCTTCTTCCTTAACACTGTGTATTTGAGTGATGTTCCTTAATTCAAAATTACAAAATACTCTTCACTGAACTTTTCAATTAATGGCAAAGAAAATCACAGATTATGGCTATATGTCTAAGTTTTATGATAAAGTTTTGTGTTGAATGAGAGCTGTCACTTTTCGTTATCCTTAGTAGTTTACTAACTAAAACTAGCCATCAGCACATATTCAGGTGTGTATTCAAGCTGCTTCATCACTGTTAGCCAGGAAGTCTAAACACTCATTGACTATCTGGTTCAGATCTGGCTCCAGGATAGTTTTGTTTTACTGTAAATGTTGGTGTGGTGCAACTGGATTTACACTCTGTTGTGTTGTTTGCTTGTAAATGAGGGAAATTTCTTCGCCTCTCTGCTGCATGTCGATCATTTCGAACATTTTGAGCAGTGCTGCCACCTAGCGCTGCCTTTGCACTTTACATCATTAATAAGATGCATCTTTCATGCATACAGCCTGAAAATGGAAAAATAATGCGACATGTTGATGATAAAAATCCACGTCAACAGATTTACATAATCGATTGTGTTGATCATGTTGACTTGCGTTTGCACTTTCAGGATTGATGGGTATTTTTTTAGTCTTGGTACGAGACTCAAACACATACATCTGAGACACATGACAAAGTGAGCTACACAGCAGCAGCGACTCACCGACAAACAGCAGCGTGAAAATCGTGGTGAGCTGGTAGACAGCGTGGCCCAGGATGTTCTTCATCATGGTGCGGGAGATGAGGGGCTTCTTGCGGCCGTAGGGTTTCCGCAGCAGCAGCGCCTCGGTCGGCGGCTCGGTGGCCAGAGCCAGAGACGCAAAGGTGTCCATGATCAGGTTGACCCACAACATCTGCACCGCTTTCAGAGGAGAGTCCTGGAGACACCACAACACTGTCATTACCATGCTGGATAAAGAAGCTACCTCAAGTGTTTACAGCCTCTGAGATCAGTAGCATTAATTCACTACAACCTGCGCTAAGGCCAAGTTTAATATAATTTATCATCTTTCTATTTTTACTTGATTTGATTTTTTTTACACAATGCATTTTGCTTGTTCTTTTATATGTATGTTTTATAGTTTTTTTTTATCTGTTTGCCTTCTATTGATGTAAGGCACTTTGGGCTGCATGAAACTCCATATAAAATAAAGAGTGAGACCATCATCAGCATGGTGGGGAGGTTGGACTGCTTCACAATCAACACCAATGAACCTTCTATCATTTTAGATGGACACTTGCTGTGATCAGGATCCTGACATCACCACAATTCCTGCTGTCTGTGGATTTTTGGAACATATGGATAGTAAGGAGTCGCTATTTTGATTGTGAAGTAACACCACTTCCCATCCGTTAAAATTTGAGCTGTTGGAGGATTATATACATGCCGAATTGACCAGAACACCCTACCGGTTAGTAATAAAGTCTCAAATTCTATTTTCCGATGAGTGTTTTTTGCTGATAAGCAAGGCAAAAACAAATTGGCAGATTTTTGAAGGGACCTTGGGGTGGTAGGAGGGCCTTCAGCCTCAGCCCGCTCCTGTGTTTTTGAATGCAGAAATCTCTGCAGCGTGCGCCGGCTGTTCACTTTGCTTCACTCACTACCATTCTTGTGTTTCTCACCTGTGTGATGCAGGCTCCGGTGAAGGCGACGATGACAGCCACCACGTTGACGGTGAGCTGGAACTGGAGGAACTTGGAGATGCTGTCGTAGACGTTGCGGCCCCACATGACGGCCTTCACGATGCTGCTGAAGTTGTCGTCGGTCAGGATGATGTCGGACGCCTCCTTGGCTACATCTGTACCCGCGATGCCCTGCGGGTGCAATGTCAGCTCGGGTTAGATACAGCGAGGAGGCAGTCTGTCAAGGATTCATGGAGCATTGAAGCGGAAATATATTGACATTCGCCAGAGGAGTTTTGATTATTAACTTTAGATATATTTAGATATGCTACTCCTCTGCCCTGGAGACTATTGTCATTCCATTCCATCTGAATCATGTCGATGATTACAAGAGCATGAATCACTGAAAGATGGAGAAATGTAATACTAGGAGTTCCATACCTTCCAATATCAGAGAGTCTGAAAGCCTTGCAGCTTTTAAATCAAACCTAAAATCAACTCAATCATGTCACCACTAATGATTGCCTTGTATGGCTAATTTTATCTGGTATATTCACTACTATACATTGGGAGTTTTGTATGTACACTGTACAGTTTTTTTGTGTTTTACTGTATTGTATAGCATGTCCTGTGATTGTGCATTTCCTGCCCAGGGACAACAGATGCAAATTAGCTGGAAGCTAACAATTTCTTTGTCCCAGTAAAAATAAACAATAAAATAAAAAAATAAAATACAATTTCTATAGGCTTCATCAGCATTACAGTGCCTGGGCACTGGGGTTTTAACCTTTGAACTCCTTACTGTTGGTTGCACATACAGTAATACACTCAAGGAATTTAAGCTTATTCTGCTGCTGTAAGTTGCTCTGGATAAGAGCCTTGGCTAAACACCTGACATGAAAATGTACAATGCAGCAGTTTTATGACCACAGCAACAGTTCAGGTTTACCATGGCAAACCCGACGTCAGCTTTCTTCAAGGCAGGGCCGTCGTTGGTTCCATCCCCAGTCACAGCCACAACCTGCCTCTGCTCCAGCACTGTGCTGTCGATGATGCCTGTCAGGAAAACAGCAGTCACAGCCTCAGTAACTCGCTGACATTTGTCATGCAACTCCACAGGGACTTTAATCTGGAAAAATCACAAGCCCAAACCTTTCACTAGAGTATGCTTGTCAGTAGGAGAGGATCTTGCTAGCACACGCAGCTTGGGCCAAATCTTATCGATGCGTTCTTGTTCAATCTGGAAAAAGAGAAAAGGAAAGAAATGCTGTTTTAGTTCCAAAACATCCAATAAAAAGAATGAGTGTTTGGCACGGCAGTGAAGTCTCACCTCCCCCAGCTCATTGCGGATCCTTCGGTTGAACTCCTTGCCCTCCAGACAGATGAAGTCGTCTCCAGGATGCAGGATGCCACACTTGGAGGCGATGGCGCGGGCCGTGTTGATGTTGTCCCCGGTCACCATGCGCACTGTGATGCCGGCACGCTGGCACTTCCTGATGGCATCCGGCACCTAATGTGGGCAAGAGATCAAACCAGTGTGTGATTATTTCAAGTCAAGTTTACTTATAGAGTAGAGCTGAACGATTCATCAAAAAAAAAAAAAAAAAAAATGAAATCGCTATATGAACTTCTGCAATTTTCAAATCACAGAGGCTGCAATTAATTTCTTAAGGAAGAGAAGCGTCCAAACTGGATTTCTGAGCAAGGTGTTTTACAGCTGCAGGTAATCTTTGGTCTATGAATCAAGTACAATATAGGTATGTAGGTATATAGGACATACTCAAACTCAGTAAATCCTGCACACTGACATCAGTTTTTTTTTTTTGTAGATTTTTTGTCAATATCTTTCAGCCCTATTATAGAGCAGTTTTGTCACAAAGTGCTTTACAGAAAGCACAGGACACAAAAACATAAAAACAAGGATAATGAAAAAGAACAAATGTGTGTGTGTGTGACTGTGCACACATATGTGAGAGCCTGTGATAAACATGTGAGTGGATAAGGGACAGGGGACACAGGGAAACACCGTCCATCAAAAAGGCCGTAGCCTAAAGATCAGAGAAGTGAAGAGACTTGTGAATGGAAGGCCACCAGTTGGAATCCCAAAACTGGTTGTGAAAAAATGAGAAAAGAAAAGCTTAAAGCATATAAATAGCTATTTTATCTCAGAAATTGTGCTGTATTTAGTCTCTCTTGTTTTTAATCTGTACTCTTTGTAAATGTAATCTGTTACATGTTACCTTTATGCACTAAGCTAATGCTCTTCAGCAGAGTTTAGGGCTTACAGTGAGTGAGCACTCAGTGTCCTGCTCAGGCCCTTGGTGGACATAATAATGGCTTTACATGCCTCTATAAGCACCAGACAATCCTGCCACCTCTGTGCTTTCTGTACTTGCCACAGTGTTAAAGGGACGATCCACCCAGTAAAAAATGTAAATTTTCTTCTTTAGTGTCACTCTTGAGTTCTATGTTCATCATCTGCCAAGATTTGAGCGTTCCTAACATTCAATAACTGTAATAAAATGGAGCTTTTGGCTGCTGCATTTTCTATAGTGAAACTCCATGTCTACCTGGACAAAGACAAGATAATGTTGGGTGTTGGGTGTAAGCGGTACCTCGGGCCGGACTGGGTCCTCGATGCCGACAACACTGAGGCAGGTGAGGCCGGTGAGGATGTCGGTCTCGTTGTCCCAGTCGGGTTCTCCGTCATCCAGGGAGAAATCCCTGTAGGCCAGGCAGATGGTCCTCAGGCCCTCGGAGGCCATGGGCTCGATCACCTTCTTCACCAGGTCGTCTCTGTCCCGCGGCTTGAACATCTTGGCCTCGCCACTGGCTGTCAGGATGCTGCAGCATCTGAGCAAACAGGGCAGGAGGCTTTGAATCAGCTCAGGTCCTAATGAGTATAGTCAATATCAATATCCTGTGACCAGTTGGCAAAACACAGGGAAACACCGTCCATCAAAAAGGCCGTAGCCTAAAGATCAGAGAAGTGAAGAGGCTTGTGAATGGATGGCCACCAGTTGGAATCCCAAAACTGGTTGTGAAAAAATGAGGAGAAAAGCTCTCTCCTGCCTCGACAACTAGTGCTCCGGTGCCCTTGAGCAAGGCACTTCACCCCTAGCTGCTGCAGCTCAGTGACTGTATGTAGCAGTATGTAACTTTGTAAACGTACAGGGATGCAAACACGTCAGGGGTCAAAAAGGTGACAAAAACCCCAAAATGCATTATAGCTTTATAGTAGAGTGTGACATGGAGGGAGTAAGAAAGACACAGAGGAAATAAACACTAGTAGAGAAATCAATATTCTCGATCAAAACGGTGAATATTACTGAAAGGTGACAAGTTTGTATCTGATGTAAATGAGGACAGGGCTGAAAATAAAGATTATACAATGTTCAAAACTTCCCTGGGATAGATATGAAGTAAAAAATATATACGTACACAACATAAAAACAACAGAACAACAGAAGGCTTGCAGCAGAACAGGAGACCTACTTCTTCAGCAGGATCTCCGAGGCTCCCTTGCTGAACATGCGGTAGCTGCCGTCTGCATTCTTCAGCACGGTGCTCATGGACTTCCTGACTGAGTTGAAGGTGTAAACCTTGAACAGTTTCTCCTCGGGGATCTCGTTGCGGATGGTCTGGTAGTCGCGGCGCAGGTCCAGAGAGAAACCCAGTAAGGCACATTCTGTCTTGTTGCCCACCTGACGCGGCAGCCCGCCTTCCTTCTCAGGAGGCTGCAAGGAAGCAGGAGCACAGAGGGGACTGAGCACCAGATCTGAATGAGGTTAACTTTTCCTACCTGCCATTGTTCAGATGTCTAAAAATTATATGACTGGTAAAATAGTAAAAGAGGGTGGTACACTTAGGAATCCATCAGCCACTGTGACTATGATCCTTCATTAGGTTTCTATTGCAAAGCAGGGATTATTACTGGAATTGTAATATTATAGTAATATAATAATAATAACAATAATAATATACATTGTTTTGTTTTTTTTCCTGTATTTTGCTCAACAATTCAGCTCTGCATTGGTAACTTTTTCTATTTCAGCACACAGACATGTTGGCCCCTCGCTGCTTAGCAACAGAGTGGAACAAATGCAGCCGTAAGGGGCTATAATAAGGTCTCAAAGTCAAACCCTCATAACTGCCACACCATTTGACCAATTAACATGGCACTTATGTGAATCTCCTCATGGTGAACACTGACCCATTAGCTTTTTTTTTAAATACCTTCAAAAAACGTCAGATTGATGGCCAAATTGTCATGTGTGGCCTTCAACATGCCTGAAATTAGTTTGTGCTAAGCTAAGCAATCGGTCAAAAAATGACCGAATATTAATTTATAAATATGCAAATTAGAGTGTGGAGTATTTATTATATTGTCAATTTGTCTCCGAATGGCATATCAATACCAACCTAGCACAAGCATCAACATTATGACTAACAGACTACCAAGTATGACATCGATGGCATTAAAAATGAAGGAATTAGAACCAATTAAAATTTGGCTGCCATTTTGGATGTCTTCGACAAAAACAGAAAACACTTCTTCTTGCATCGATTGATCCCAAGACTTGCAGCTTGGTGCGCTTGTGTGTTCACCAGGCACATTACATTTGACTGTAGTGAAATCAGATAACATATCAAAATAATTTAGAATTGTTAATTAGGATTTTACTACACTCTCCAGAACTTAAACCGAGGAGGGGAAGCAGCTACTTAATTAAAACCTGACCTGTTGTGGCAACACTCCAAGATGGACTGCAGTCTGAGCCAAACGCTTAACATCTAATGCTTCCTCAATGGAAAGCTATTTTTAAGCTCACCATAATCTTAGTGGTGTAGGCGCAGTTGACCCCGATGCCCAGGATGAGTAGGTCAAGGATCTTGCCGGGGATGAGGTCGGGCTCCGGCACCTTCCTGTAGTGGCGGTCTCCAAGGTACGCCTGCACCACCGTCATGCGGTTCATGGTCAGCGTGCCCGTCTTGTCGGAGCAGATGGCCGTGGCGTTGCCCATGGTCTCGCAGGCGTCAAGGTGCCGAACCAGGTTGTTGTCCTTCATCATTTTCTGAGGGGGGGGGGAGAGTAAAACAGGCGTGATTCCAACTCCTAATTCAGTATAACCCTCACTGACACAGTAAACTATTTACCAGTGGACACAATCTGATGAAACTATACACTGCATAATCATATTAGTGCAAGCACCTTCATAGAAACCTGGTTTGGAAGTTAGAAGAGACGAGACGGGTGACAAGAAATCAAAATTTGAACTTAAAAATCACCGTGACAGTTGCCACTTTGGATGAAAAGTGTGCCTTAATAAGGTGGTACAGCAATGTCTAGGGATATATAATACCATCTTATAAGGGAAGTCTGCAGGTCCTTAAAAAGTATTAAATGTCTAAAAATTTGTCTTAAAATTCTCTATGTTCTAGACCTTAGACCTCTCAAATAAGTTTGGTTTTATTCCAGAAGCCATAAGACTTGTGAACAGTAAATGCTCGAACTTTCCTCTGGACTGGACAGAGTTGCATAGTATCTATTATATTGTGGCCTAGCCATTGTATTTTTTGTTGTTGTCTTGTCTTTATGAGTATGAATGATTGTATATTGTGGTCTCTTGTTGTTTATGAACTCTTTTATGAAGCCTTGAATTGCCCCTTGAGAGATGAATAAAGTATTTTGATTGATTGATTGATCGATAGATAAATACAGTCAAACAGCCTCGGCTCTTAAACACTGTTGGGTGTTTGGTCGTCTCAAAAGTGTTTTTTCTCTACGCTCTATTCTATCAACCTGACCATTGAATTTAGACCTACAGTACCAGTCAAAAGTTTGGACACACCTGATTGATTTTTCATTCTCTTAAAGCCATTTTGATCTAAAGGCTTATGCTTAAATGCTTGAAATGAGTTTCTTAGACAAATATAAATAGTGAAGTTGATCCTAACTATGAATTTCTTTCCAAAGCCTTTGCCTTTAAAGAATCTAAAATAAAAGATAGTTTTGATTTGTTTAAAACTTTTTTGATCACTGCATGACTCCATTTGTGTCGGAACAGAGATGCCATGGAAAGGCAGACTGTAAGTTCTGCATCGTACCTTGACTGAGTAGGCCAGTGAGATGGTGACGGCCAGAGGAAGACCTTCTGGCACCGCCACCACCAGCACCGTGACACCGATGATGAAGAACTTAACAAAGAACTGGACATAGACGGGGAAGCACTCGTTGACCCAGGGAAGACCCTGGATCCAGAAGGTGTCGACCACGAACAGAGTGATCAGGATGATGACCGTGATCCCCGACATGAACAAACCTGGAGAGAGAGAGAGAGAGAGAGAGAGAGAGAGAGAGAGAGAGGTATGAGGCAGAGATAACCCATTTCCCCACGGTTTTCTCCGCTGTCGACACACTAACTAGCAGTTACATGAGCCATATTTTTTCATTCTGAATGAAATCATTCTGATTGAAGATTCCCCCGCAAGTGTTTACATGAGCGCTAAATAAAAGGATTGCATGGTGTGCGTTTAAAAGTTTCTGACATGCACAAATTACCGAAGACAACATTGAAAAGGTAAAGCTGCGCCTGTTGGAGCTCAGTGTGACTACAGCCGAGTTTCATTTAATGGGATAAGGGGGGAAGGCTGCTGGAGCGGGGTAGAAACACACTTCTGGTGCGTCGCGTCCCTTCTTCTTCTTCTTCTTCTTCCCTGCTTACTGTTGGCTGCGATGGGCCCAAGCCATCACTTGTGCACTGTTGCATTCTACTAGTTGTCAGGAAAGACAAAGTCATAACAACTTTCATCTCTGCAGAGAGAAATTTCTTGATGTTATTGCGTCTTTCACTAAATCAATGTTGATTTCACAATCAACAAAGTAAAACATCCTTTCTTGTTTGAAATGTGTGGCTAAAGTGGAGAGGGGGTCGTTCTTCGTTTTTATTTATTTTGTTAAAATGTGGGCGTTGTGAAGCCCATTGAGACTGTAACTGTGATAAATTTGACTTGACTTGAAGTTAAAGCAGAAAGCCAAAAGAGTCCTGGACCGTGTTTGGAATTGGATGCTACTCACACTATATACACACTACATGCAACATGTAACTCTATGGCACATGTAGTATGTTTAGCATGGTAATATCCCATTCCGAACACAGTGCTGGTGATGTCTCACATTTCTTCCATGTCCATTGCTCAAATCAATTAATCCTTCAGTATCGCTGCCAGTTTCAAACTCTATTCAGCAGTTATCAAACTCTATTCAGCAGTTATGTCTGCTGTTAAATAGCAGACATACGCTTCATAATTACGTACAAGCACAAGCTGCTTCTACTGTACGTACCTGCTTTGCCAATCTGCACAGCTAGTTTGGTAAGCTTCCCCTGGAGGACTGACTTCTCCTTCTTTGGTAGATTAGTTTTCTTCTTCTCTGCTTCTCCGCCTTCATTGAGAGGCTGCATTTCCACAGCAGCTCCATCCTTGCCTTTTCCTGCCAGAGGAGACAAAACATTACTTTTCACATAAAACTCCTGCTGCTACTACTACTACTACTACTACTACTACTACTACTACTACTACTACTACTACTACTACTACTACTACTACTGGTACACCTACTACTTCTTCCACCATTTACAGGCATTCTTTGAGGTTAAAATCAGTTAATGTACAGATATAAATCTAGCCATAACACTATACTGTCATTTTTATTGTGGTATTGTTGAGATTAATACCAAGCCATTCCTGCTTTCCTCTCACATCAAAGCCCTCACCGTAGATCCTGTATAATGTTTAATAGCAGATGCTAGAATGGTAAATGTGACAACAGTAAATGTCAGAGACACCTGAGGAGAAATGATCTTCAGGAGAGAAAAAAACAAGTAATGTCAAGCTGACTGACTCATTAAAACACTCATCTTCCCCTCAGGAATCAATAGATAATGACAAAGAAAGAATGAAAATATCACATAACAAAGAGTCATGTTGCACCACTGCATGTATATTCCACACCAACAACAATTATAGAGATAGCCCAGAGAGATTATGCATCATTTTGTCAGGCAGATTACTGTGACACTGACTGAGGAACTGGGGAACTACCTGCAGGAACATGTGATTTTCCACCAGTGGCTATGTTTTCTGATATTCAGGGGAAAAAACTATGTTAATGTCAGCCACAAATTTTACACTGCATAACATGCCAATCTGAGCAAGCCATGTAATCTGGAGAATTAAAATAATTTGTTTGTTTCCAATGCAAAATAACTTAAAGATTAAGTGACATTATCTTGATAATAGACTAAACCTGCAGGTCAAACTGTATACCAGAGGACGGCCATTGAAGGGCGGGGCCATGTTGATGTTGCTTGGAAACAGATAGGGGGAGCTATACTGTGATCTGACATCCAGCAAAGGCCCTGACTGGTGTTTGGCTCATGGTCCATAATCCCAGTCTGGGGATTATTGTTCTTTCTTGGCTGACAATTCTCTACAAGCCAATCCAAACCTCCATCATCCGACACACTCACAAACACACACACTGGGTCTTCTCCCTCAGCATGGCTGCATGAACAATACTCAGCACAAGGAATACCGTTCGTCAAGGCATTAGTGCAACTGCGCCTATGCGTGCGAGTGTGTTTGTATATGTGTGTGTGTGTAAGCGTGCTGATCCGAGCGCAGTAAATGAGGTTATTAGCGGGAAGAAAGGCAGGCAGGGGAAAAAAGCAGCTGCCAAGCTTAAGGCCCATAATCTCCTTGGTCCTAATCACCATAAACGGAGTCAAGAGCACCTGCTGCTCAGGCCACAGGGACGCACACACACCACCATCTGGCTCCAGGGCAAATATCGAGCCTAGCAGCTACATTCTACCTATCTACCCACCCACCTACCTACTACCCACCTAACTACCTACACACACACACACACACCACCATCTGGCTCCAGGGCAAATATCGAGCCTAGCAGCTACATTCTACCTATCTACCCACCTACCTACCTACTACCCACTTAACTACCTACACACACATGACCATATGGCCTCAGGGCAAATACCGAGCCTACCAACTACCTACTGCCTACTTATCTAGCTACCTACTAGTTAACTACCTACCTACCTACCTACATACACACACATGGGCATATGGCCTCAGGTGAAGTACCAAGCCTACCTAGGCCTAGCTACTACCTAGGTACCCGGGCTAGGCATTGTGAAGAAGCTTGTCTGAAGGACTGACGTTTTGCCACTGCAGACCTTAATGTTAGTGATGCTGTCTACTGTGCAACTGCCCACTGAACCGCTCAATTCCTTTCATAGAGTTGGAAGAACTACAGTAGCTCACCGCTCAGACCGTTAGCTGCTAACCAAAACAATCTAATCAATACTCAGAGTCTCCCTGTAACTCTTCCTGTTGCCTCTAAGAAATCGTTTAAGGATAGTTTGTTGAATGTGAGATCTCTGTCCAACAAATCTTTTATTTGCTAGGATTTCATTATGTACAACAGCATAGAATGTTTCATGATTACTGAAACATGGCTAAGTCAGGATAACTGTGCACCCTGAAGCCAGATTATTATTTCATCAACCCAGGATAAATGGGCGTGGCGGTGGCCTACCAACTATCCACAGAAGTATTTATGAATGCTCTCCTACTTCTTTTGGCCATTACTCTAGTTCACAGCTTTCTTTTCGGTGGTAAGGTCCCCATTCTCTGTGTTCTAGTTTACAGATCTTCAAAACTCTCTTAACTCTCTTAGGGGTCCGCTTCATGCAAACTACATTGCGGTCCACCACTCCACGGTCAGTAAGTAGAATATTATAGCATCATTTTCAAAAACATATTTGCAAGCCCAATTGATAAAAAGTGACATTGGTGACATAGAGCGATACGCAAATGCACCGTGGTTCAGAAGCATTTTGTGTGAAAACTCCCTGAAACAATCTCTGTTTCGGACTTGAGTAATCAACTCAAGTGTGAAAATGCCTTTAGTTTACTACAGTAATCTTGGTAGTCACTGTTTGTACTAGTCACAAGCTGTTGCCTTCTAATTGCTCCCAAAGTACATCCCATACTTGGTAAAAAAAAAATACAGATATTAGTAAAAGCAACTATAATACACGCAGATGTTTTTGAAAGGCCCCAGGCCACAGTGGAATCTGGAGGGGCCACAGAAGATAAAATCATCTATGCTACGCTAAATATGTTCATACTGTAACGTGACAAAAACCTGTGTTAGGTAACAGAACCAATGAAAGTCCAAGGTGAATCCACTGTCCACTGTGTTTGGCACAACTCATAATTAACCAGCCAGTTTCAGTAGTTTACCAGCCAGCTAGATTTCTATAATAGAATAAAACCACCAAAATATGGTCAGTTGCTTGTGAAAGTGGCTGGACAAATGAGACAGACACAGACATCATTTACTAGCATTTTTCTGGTGGCTGGTTCTAATTTAGTAACTCAACAACGAATATTTTTACTGTATGCAATACACTGCGATTATGCATGACAATGAAACAGTGATGTGCTTACCTTTCTTGCCTTTATCATCTTTTTTACCTGCAGACAAAGGAGCAAAGATTGTATTCAGTACAGCAGCTATTTATTAGCAGCACTGAGGCAACAAGAACACCCTGAGATCCAGCAAGAGTTTCATAAGGACTCAGGGCTGGAACCTCTCCCAGCATGCGCTGGGTGGAAGGCAGGGAGACCAGTCCATCACAGGGCAAACAGGTAGACAGACTGACACTCCCTTTCATTCCTATAGACAGTTTAGAGTCTCCAGTTCAGCTGACTGTGGGAGGAAACCTGGAGAACATGCAAACTGCACACAAAAAGGACCAGGGCCAGGAATCAAATTTCCCATCATGCATTTCTCTGCTCTTTCATTTGTCATACTGTGGCCTGTCAGAATGTTCTAAACGCAGTGCATTCCTTGTAGAAAGCCAGGGTTGAAGGTAAGGATGGGACAATAACCAGTGTTACTATACATCACAGTAAAAAACAATAACGGTTATGACACCGGCCCTAATTTTTATTACCGCGACCACCGTGATAACTGCCGCCTTGTTGGGAGGCTGAATAACAAACGTTTTACATAAATATTTTACAAATGTTCTAAAGTCTTAAATTAAAACATGTTTAAAAAAGAAAAATGTCTTGTGATTGAAATGATAAAATTTGAAGTAATTGACGCATATTACAGTACTGGTTTTATGCTTTTCATCTTACTAATAATTATCGGGATAATATTGTATATCGAGATAATTTCGGCCAAGATAATTGTACTATGAAATTTTCATATCAGCACAGGCCTGGCTGAAGGCTCAGTTGCTACTGGGATCATACTACAAATCCTGTCAATGTCCTTTAAGTGGTTTTAGTGTACAGAACATTATTTCACAGTAATTTAAACATAAAAACAAAATCTGTTTCAGTGACAGTACAAAAATTAATGCAAATTCCAACTCTAGCCCAAAAATGTCTTTTTTGAAACAAGATTCAATGGAGATCACACTCCTCATACACTTTTAATGGACATAAAGATGGCTGATTGGTCCCACATTTGCATCAAAATGAGAAGCACCATTGGGATATTGATGTGCAGGGCAAAACTACAAAAGCTAAACTTCGTCACCCCACTTGTCACTTGTCAAAGCGCACTACTTTTAAAGGGAAGGAAAAAAAAGTGACTTGATTGGTCATGGCTCACGACCACACCTACTAATAATGTACTCCTCCTAATCCATGAGTCTCCTCAGTTTGTTTGTATTCTGGTGAATATTCATGGATGGATGAGAACAGCAGCTAAATACTTAAACTGTAAAATGTGATGTAAACGTAACTAACTGGTCTCAAACACCATCATGTGAGTATGTTCCTCCATCTAGATACTTCTGGGAAGGAAATCGGTGGCTTCAGATGCTACACTTACTTTTCCTGTCCTTCCTTTCTTTCTTTTTCCTCCCGTCTTTCTTCTTGTCGCCCTCCTTTTTCTTCTTCTCATTGTCAGTTTTCTCATCTTCGTCCTCACCGTCGCCTTCGTCACTGGCACCCAGGAGGGTGAAAATGATTCCCGTCTGAGAGTTGACGCCTACAGCCGTGACCAATATTTTTCCAGAGCCTTCCATGACATGGGTACCTGAGAGGAAGACAGGAAGGAGGGGTGAGTGAGTGAGAGTGAGAGAGTGAGTCAACAGGTGAATGATTGAGCGAATAAGGCTGTATTCACACTGTTCCTATTCAACAACATTTCTTTAACTTCCTCCATTTTCATTCTGCTTGTTGTGGCAAACGTCTACTGTCTATCTACCATGAAACCCCGCCTCTTCTTCATTGTGACTGGTCAACTCAAAAAAAGAGGTGCGTTCCTCTAAAAAGTTTAACGTTTCTTAACTTCAGAAAAAACTCCATCTAATTAGAAAGAAGCCTCTCTTCCAGTCTTTCCTGTCTACCTCTACTTTCAGCTGTCGTATAAAGGCAAAAATGGAAAAAAAAAAAATCTAACAAAATTGCCACTTTAAAGTAAAACAGGTGGTGGCAGTTTGAAACAAGAGGCACTTGAGCTTAATGTCCCAAAATAATCACCATGATATATTAAGCATAACTAGTTATGCTAATGAGGTCATTAATTAAGCTAATTAATGTTTTAATTAGCAAATATTTCTATGTCAACATCAGGGTGGGAAATTCACTTTTTGATCTGTGTCTGGTAGTTTTAATTTCTGACACACACTTTCTAACATAATTTTGTGTCTTTTGGTGTGATTTTTTAGAGTTCCCAATCAAAAGACAAATGATGCAAATTCATACATATTTGAGAATCAAAATATCAAATTTCATAATTATCTATAGATATTTAAAATCTAAAACAATCGGTTATGAACATAGGCACATGTTTTTGTTGGTCACAGGCTGACGACACTTTTAACAGTTGAAACAAATAAATTGTTACAAATGCAAAAATGTCAAAACACTGATCAATCTCGTGGTCTGAATAACAAAGATATGAATAGATTTACCATTGGCTGTAGAGGCAGAGGCTTTTCGGTGCCTGCCATTATTGGAGAAAACATACATCCAGTGCTTACTAAATTCATAGATGTGCGGGGAACAGTGGCAGCAGAAGCACAACCAGACCAAATTATACCTGAAAAATAACTGGTTGACGAGCACTAATGCAGCAAGACAACAGCTCACGTCACACTGAGTGAGCGCAGCTACAATTTTCTGAGATGTGGGAACAAATAGGGGAAGAGTGAAGTACCTGAAAGCAGCATCGGGTCTTTGTCCAAGGTCTTCTTGACATGGTCCGACTCGCCTGTAAGCGAGCTTTCATCAATCTTCAAATCATTCCCTTGAATCAGCACTCCATCAGCAGGAAGGAGGTCACCTGGAACCAAACCACACACACACACACACACACACACACAAAGCACATTAACAACACAAAGATTGGCATTTTCCACTATGTACATGGCACACACAGTGCTAATTTCCATCTGAAGATGGGTCAAGTGGATGATGACTTGAGTAAAATAAATGAGCTTTTGCAAGGGCTCTGATATTTCTATCTCCAACATAGATACAAAGAATAAGCAGCAGCTCTACATCAAATGCATCACTCATGTGCTTCAGCTATGAAAAGCTTGACAGGCGGTTGCAACAACCTAAATGAGAACAACTTCCCTCAGGACAATTCATGCATGTATGTTCTGGTCACCAGATTATTGAGCATGCTCAGTTATCATATAATGCATGATAATAAAAAAGCAAGTATGTTGTATAAATATAGTATATTAGTCTACACATAGCTGGAACAAACTTCCAGAAGATCTCAGAAGCGCCCGGAACTTTGACCACTTTTAAAACTAGGCTCAAAACTATTTTGTTCTGAACCTCAACCTGATCTTTATTCTCTTTTTATGCATTTTAATTCTTTATTTATTCTCTCTTCTTATACACTGTATCTCTTTATATTTGTTTGTTTTATTTATCATATCCTGTATTTCTTATCTAATCTCTTAAATACCTTGTGTAAAGCACTTTGAATTGCCTTTGTGTACAAAATGTGCTATATAAATAAACTTGCCTTGCCTATATACACATATGGCTGCCAGGGTAAAACAGTTTTCACTCTTGATTTGATATTTTATTAATTGCAAAGGTATGAGTGCATGTGTGTGTATGCAGTGTGTGCAGTCGACTGATTTGCAGGCATTCATCAGCCGCTTTTTACCATATTTGACGTGCGCGATGTCGCCGACCACTATCTCGGACACGGCGATCTGGATGACCTGGCCGCCGCGCACCACGGTGAACTTCTGCTCCTGCTCGATACGGCTTTGGAGGCCACGGAACTGCTTCTCTTTGCTCCAGTCGTTGAAGGCCGTCACCAGAACCACGCAGATGACCGACAGGAGGATGGCGGCGCCTTCGATCCAGCCGGCCTCCGCTTCGCTCTCGTCTTCCACCCCGGCCGCTGCCGTCCCGCAGTCTGGAACAGAAGGGAAGCTTGATTTGTCTTTTTGTGACGTCGGCCCATTGCTTTGGCTATTTAATATTATTTTTAAGGGACTTCTGCTTTATCAGACACCATATAGTAGAGAGTGACAGAAAGTAAGGACAGCAGCGTGGAAAACCAGGGTTCACCCCCCCACCCTGCTGAAGTGTTCTTGAGCCACTGAGGCCCTACCAGCTCCAGACCCTGACCTCTGACCTCACTGTTAGGGGGCAAGACAAAGGATTTCCCTTTGGGGATCAATAGTCAAAACTCTCTCTCTTATTGTTAAGGAGGTGAGAGGTTTGGGATATCAGAAAGGTTTTGAGTTGGATTCAAACTTATATTTTTGGGAATACAGGGTATTTGCTCTTAATCCACTAGAGCTGAAAAATTAATCGAAATATCAGTATGAACTTCTGCAAGATCCAAATCGCAGAGGCTGCAATTAATTGTTTAAGAGAGAGGAATGTCCAAGACGGATTTCTGAACAAGGTGTTTTAGAGCTGCAGGTAATCTTTGGTCCATGAATCAAGCCCAATATTGGTGAAAACCTTTCATTAGAATCAAACTCAGTAAATCCTGCACACTGACATCTAATGTTTTTTAACAAAATCACTTTTCATTAAATAATTTCAACAAGTTTATCTTGTCATAACATTTATGACAAGAAAAACGTGATGATATTCTGTCAAATAATCGCGATTCGATTTTTTGTCAATATCTTTCAACCCTATGATCAACTGACCTACCAAGGTAGGTCAGTTGATCTTAACACATCAAGGAAAGCCATGAAGGGATGAACATACTTTCTGTCCACACAGGTATAGACCTGATGGTGACATGACAGGAAGTACCCCATGTTTCACAGGAAGTACACCATGTACCTGTCACCACACACACACACACACACACACACACACAGCAGCCTTTGCAGAGTAAAATCATGGATCAGTTCAAGCATATTTTAACTGAGTCTACAAAGCCTCTTTGCAGGTCAATGTAATCTCTTCACAGGCTAAGAAACCAAGGGATTTTCTCAACTCATTTGTTCACTCCTGAATGATTGTAACTTGATAATAGTGAAAAAAATGAGCATGTGAGTATTCATTTGGAGCTAATATATCCAATACAATAGAATATCCACAGCTGAAAAATATTGTATGTATATTGTATAAGGTATATTCTCGTCTATCTGTTCAATCACCCAACTATGTAACATTTTTAAACACTTCAGGCTTTCTGAAATAAAAACAAACAGATGTTGTTTGTTGACTTACTCTCTCTTTCGGCATCTGGGGGTCTGTAAAAAGAAAGGCCTAGTGATATTATGGCTGCGACCTCAAGAATGATTAGAGTCACATCCTGCAAGGCTTCCCACACTAACTGAAGAAATGTCTTTGGCTTTTTGGGAGGTATAAGGTTCTGTCCAAATTCTTCTTTCCGTCTGCTGATGTCCTCAGAGTTCCCATCTAACCCTGGAAGAGAGAGAGAGAGAGAAACAAAAATCAGATGTGCAGCATTCAAACTTAGACTTATCAGACACTCTTATCTACAGCAACTGGCAATGAATGAGCAGATAGGGGTGATGTGTCTTGCTACAGGACAGGACTGGTTGGACTAGTGAGTCTGACCAGAGAATGATTTTTCAGGTTGTTTCATTTGATTCATTATCAGAGGAGGCAGAGAAGCTGAAAACTATTCAGTATTTCACAAGAAAAAAGCAAAAATGATAGAAAAGAAAATGAAAAAAATAGACATGACAAGAAGTTTTTTTTCTATCCCATAAATCTTGCGACCCCCCCCCCCCAAATTATCTCATGCCCCTTGGGTGGTCCCGACGCCCAGGTTGAGAACCACTGCCCTAGGCCTCACTGCCACACTTACATACCATCTGTAGTAATTATTGTATTCATGTTTTCACATGTTGTCGGTGTTCATTGACTCACTCATGTAGCATTACATCCTCTGCAAGTTAGTTTATGATTTATTGCTGTCTGTGTTAGCTTATTCCTGTTCTTACATGCAGTCTGTGTTAATTAAGTTTTCATATTCATAGAACCAACTCCCTGTAGTTGTAGTAGATGAATGCATGTACTGTATGGCCTGCGAGGGCAGATAGGCCAAGTTGATAGAAAACAAAGCTGACGTTGGGAGTGTATGAAGGTCCAGCTGAACGTCTCTGACAGACTTTTGTTGCTGCTCAGTCGCTGACCGTAAGCTGTCTCTACTCATTAGAAAAGTACCGAGGAAAAGTCGAAGCTCCGTTCTGAAAGCTCAGTCAGGCAAACATGAAACACTCACAGCTTGTTTTCACTTCATTTCCTCTCACTTGTGAGCAACGATTAACGATTGGCAAGAAACACTGTCTACCTCAGACAAGGTACTGTATGTTCTTCTGTCAAACAATGAAATTATATACCAGACTATATTGTACATTATATTAAAAAAAAGTTTGTGATTTAAAGGAAACATTTGGTATGACTTCACAGAGGTCTTACCAGGTCAAACCGGTGTGTACGAATGGTTCATGCACAAGGCCCAATGTGAGCAAAATTATGTTTATACACTTTACACTCACATTGTGTTGTTACATCCTTGTAAGTACATTATGTATTAGGAAGAATGTCTTCAAGTACTAACATTGTATGATTGTGTATTTGCAATACCTTTCCACAGGTTAACACAGTAGAAAGTCCACTGTTACCTTCAGGCAGCTACAGTGGATCCTCTTCAGCAACCTGGTGCTTATCTGAGCATAGTTTACACATTTAGTATTCTTAAGAGGGCAACAATGTAATCTTTATCAAGAATAGTAGGCTACATCATGATAGAGACTCAGTGTGTTCCAGGAAGTAATCAGGGCTGAGAGGTGCACAGCGTACAGTACAAGCTACGGTCATAACTACCAGTAAGCAGCACCAGCAATAACCTTGATTCATTGTAAAAGTGGAGAGCTACTTTATATGCTCATTTTATAACTAAGAAATAAGAATAACAAACTCACAAAAACCCTGAGCTGCTGAATAATTTTACGTAGTAACATCTAGAATTTACTGCATCGTTTCTCTTCATTATATATATTTTTGTATGTTTTTGTTGTTTCTGTACTACGACTGTGACTGCAGTGATGTAAAAAGTGTTAAAGTGAAAGCCCAGTCTGGCGGAGCGGCGCTGCCTGTGAGGCTGAACGTGTCGGGACATGCTCAGTTCCCTCTGGACGGACGGCCTGCTGCCTGCTGCTGCCGCTGCACTCTGGACTGACCCACTGTGCTTATTCCCTCTAAATCCCTCTAAGCAACGTCGTTCCTTCTGACACTTTAAGCTTCCCTTCCACCCCGGGCTGACAGTACCTGCGGGTTGCGCTTCGACCTATCGCTGCACAACAACAGCCATATTCTGATTCGCTGAGCCAATGGGCTTCCAGCAGCCGGCGCTAAAATAAAAATACACTCACAAAATGAAGGAGTATAAAAAAAATGTTAGACGACCGTGACAGATAAGTCCCGATCCGAGCAATCAACTAGCATGCTCGGCGGTTTAAGGTGAGTGGGATTACTCAAGGTAAATCAATCTGCCCCCACCTGTCGCTATTGAGATATAGTGCAGTGGTTGCACTGCTCGCCTCTAGTTGTCAATCTAATGGATTTTCCTATGTAGTCAAGCTGCTGGTGACATTTTAATGCTCTTTGTCAGTCGTGACGCAGTGGGTGTGGAAGAGATGGCGAGACGGGGGAAATGCTAAAGGTGTTTACTGAGTGTGTGGCAGAGGGACAAGGTGAATGAATAAATAATGACAAGGCAAATGTCAAAGGACAGAACCTGATACTGAGTGGAAAATGGCCGCCGCCTTGAACCGTGGAGAACCTTCAGGTCAATGAACAGGAGCTCTCACCTCGTCTCTAAAGACTGGACTGGACTCCCAGTCTCCGAGTTTCCCTCCCTGCGACTGCAGCCTGCTGCCCGCATGAATGCACATTATGAGAGAGCTGCATGTACAGTGATATGGAGAGTAGGCTGCTGTCTACAGCATGCACTGCCTCCATGTACTGAATGAGACTTGCTGATGTCTCTGTACCATGTGTAATAGTAAGATAAAGCAGGATCAAGAAAAAGCTTATACAACTGGCTCTTATTTTACCTTTCAGTGTTCTATCAAGCATCACACACGCAATACTCATTACCATCCACAGGGTGCTGTGACTTTGACCCTTGATCTCCTTACTACAGGTTGCATATAATGATGACCATCTAGTTAATGAAGCTTATTCATCTGTATTGAAAGTCGCTCAGGCTAAGAGCCTCAGCTAAATGCCTATCACCTATAAATGCTTATCACCTGTTTGACTTTTAGAAAAATGATAACAATAGCAGACAAAACAACTGATAGTCATCAATTAATCAAAATCAATAAAAGGTATACTGTGTAAGATTTATATAAAATAGCACTCCTGCAGGTGCAAAGATGGATGCGGAATCTAAATCCAAGACAAAAGCCAAACAGCTAACCCCAACCCAACAAATTCAAGGACTTTTAATGGCTTTCAACGCCTTGTTTGGTGGAATTTGAGGAGTGAAATTTGTCATGTTTTGGGGTAAGACATTACAGTGGTCAGAATTAGACTTATAGGGTAGTAAGATAGACCATGGTGGTGCATTTTCCCTACTCATAAACAGGGATTACCGCCTCAGTTTTACCAATTGTGCTATTTTGGCTCCACCGCTTCCTTCTGATCATTTGTAAGAGATTCATAAAAGCACACCGCTGAACAAAAAATTCCTCTTGCTCTGGCAAGGCGGTATAGTTCCAACTTTTTATTATTTACATTAAAAAAAAGCTTCATTAATAAACACAATCTCTCTAAAAGCTGTGTTTTGTCAGTGTGTTTGAAACAGGCGTTAGTGGTCAATACATTTCACAAACACGCACACACACACACACACACACAGTAAGTTATAGGGTTCAGAAAGGCTTTCATGTTTCATTAAATAATGTCAGAGAGATACATCAAGGTAGTATGCCCACATGTGATCGCAATTAATCTTCACTATTTATTTCCTGTTTGATTTCCCTGTTTGATTTTGAGACGTTCAAAGTAAATCTACATGGCATGCTTTCAGAGTTGGTCACTAATACCTTCATGTAGCCTAACCCACTATCTGATGATATTAATAATTTGATAGTTATGTTTTCCTACTAGTAACTTTCAATGACAATATCTAGGACATGCATACCTTGACTTTGTGTGGAGCCTACATGCATTATTTTGAATGCCTGACTCATTCAAAATAATGCTAGTTACGTGACTGTTTTTAATTTAAATATGACGCATCGTGAAAAGGACAGACACCAAATAGCCTAGACTCTACACTTGCTGCAAGGAATAATAATTCACCGGTGAATCACGCTGCCTAGCTCACAGCACACGTTACCAACCCACTGAATCATGTAGGCACCATCAACAATAGCTCAAATGTATTAAAATGGATGACAATTTTTACTTTATTTTACCCTCACTATCCAAGTCCTACAACAGTAAGACTTGGATCAAATAGTATTCACAAATAATTCTGACCCAGATGGGTGGGGTTTGCCACATGGGACGATCCACGGGCACAAAGTTTAGACTATTTAAAAGTCAACCTGGGTGTCCAGGTGGCTAGGGTTAGGGTTAGGTTAGGGTTTAGGTTTAGAAAGGGTTAGATGTCCTGGGTTCGAGTCTGGCCTGGGACCATTGTTGCATGTCATCCCCCTCTCTCTCTTTCCTGTCTCGCTTCACTGTGAACTGTCTAGTAGAGGCAAAAATGCCCAAAAATAATCCTTACCAAAAAAAGTCAACCTAGTTTACTTCTCTATGACTGATAACAAATCTAGCATTATCTGAATTGTCCTGATGTAGTAAACCCTACCCATCTGGTGCCCCCATTAGTTTAGTATATAAATAGCCACTAAGAATTATTTTCAAACAACATGTGACCCAGTTCTGATGGTAGCCAGTGTCAAAGTCAGCACACAGAGTCTAAGTATAGCATGAATACTAAACTCCTCTGGTCATCTTCTGCATGGGAGCACACAGGACACAATGATGCTCGACAGAGCAAGCAATGGAAATGCTCTGTTTAATATGAGACCCCCCCCACCCCATCCCCCACCCTCTTCTTAGTAAAGGTCACTGAGGTGATTCTGTATGAATGGCAATAAAGATGTGTGGAAGAGGATTAGGGCCACATGTGAAAAATATATTTGAGTTTTGAGATTAATCTCAGAATTCTGTGTTTAAAGTCAGAATTCAGAGATTGTGAGAATAAAGTCAGAATTCTGAATTTTAAGTCAGAATTCTAAGAATAAAGTTAAAATTCTGAGATTCTGAGAAAAAAGTCAGAATTCTAAGAATAAAGTTAAAATTCTGAGATTCTGAGAATAAAGTCAGAATTCTGAGTCATTTCTCAAATCATGTTGAGGTTCTGCCTCCGATCTCTTCTCACGAGAGTGGAGTTTTGTAAACTCAGAACTTTCAGTTTACAAAACTATCTAGCTAGCTTCCTGTTTACCTTCAAATTTACCTACGTGGCTTTAATAAGCCAATCAATATAAACAGCCGCTCCTTTTGTTAAGCTTTTCTTTAGAGCAATCCTTCCTTGATTTTAACAAGATAACTTGGCACATTGGTCTGTCAAACCTCCCTGATGATAACTCATTGTCCTTGCTACTCTCACCCTGGGTAGCCATGTAGTGTGACCAGTGGAAGTAAAGACAGCCAGCCGCCTTGCTCACAATGCTGAGCCGACATCTGACACACAGCCTCGCTCTGTAGACCGGATCAGCAGGAAGAACCCATAGAACCCACAAACCATCAACTCACAACATTGTTCTGAGGCCCTTTCCAAAATACTGGGAGCAAAATGTCATTCAATATTTCTACAATAAAGAGGTTTTTTTTGTCAACCAAGGACTTGAGTTATCTACTATCCTTCAACTACTATCTGCTTTCCTCTATTGTTGTGCCATCAAACATTTTCACTCAACCAAGCCATGGATTTCATAAAATATTTTCCTCGTATTTTCCTAAATCTAATGGAGACTACAACGGTCAACAGTAGATCAATTCCTATGGACCATTTTCATCTGTGTGGCTTTGGCTCCAGTGTTTACTGCCTGGAGGTCACAGTAGCCTTTACATACACTGTACATGTGAATAGTGCAGAACATACAGGGTTTCCCATACATTGATTGTGTTTGGGCGGCCTGCCCAGGTAGACACATAGACAAATGAATGTTTTAGATTCATATTTCTGGGTGCTGTGATGCACTAAGCTGGCATTCAAACCTGGATCTGAACTGTTGTTGATGTAGTTTTACAAAACAAATATTTAATGCTGCCAAGCACTTAAAGTGTGTTTTGAACTACAACAAACATAATTCATGACAGACAGTGGTCGCACTGACTTGAAATGTATCTTCTGGCTAAATGAAACACTGAGCATATTTACCTTCGACAGGCGACGTTCTCAGTCTAGCACAGAGTCCGTGTACGTCTCCGTAAGATTCCTGGATCCTCGATACTCCTTCCAGTCCCCGCAGCTCCATGAGGGAGCGAAGCTCCTTGAGCGAGCAGCTGAAGTCTGCATCGTGATTGGCCTCGGCGCGGCGGCCATGTTTGGAGCCACGGAAAGAGTTACTGGCCATATTTTCTCTGGGACTCACCAAACAGCGGTGGCGGTGAGAGAGAGGCCTTCCCGAACAGTACTCACTGGCAAAATCCTGTGTTTCCCATAAACCACTGAGTTCCTCAGGGGCGTGGCTCGCTTGACTCCAGAGAGTGTGACTTGGATACATAGAAAGCCATTTTGATCTGATCCCTGTTTGCCCACGCTGTCATCGTGGCTGCTGAGGTCAGTGCTCACCGTTGGAAGTTAGAAGGCTACATCTGAAATGGAATAAATAAAAGACTTATTCAGCTTAGGCATGCTGTAAAACTGCTGTAATACTACTACACTGCAGTCACTATTACTACTGCTACTACTACGCTGCAGTCACTATTACTACTGCTACTATTTGCTGTACGATACAAATAACACATCATTTCACTTTTCAAAGGTCATTTTACAAAGCAGTGTTTCATAAATGATGACTCCATGTGCTACGTCGTGCCTTGAGGTGGATCATGATGTCAGATCAGGAGGTTGCCATTTTGAAACTTTGACCATTGTGGGCAACATTTGACTATCTACAGGCATCCACACACTCCCCCAAGGAAAAACTCCCCTCCCCCACCAACTGCTGCCAAACTGCCCTTAAGCAAGGCACTGAAACCCCAGCTTCTACTGGTGGCTACTGAGCTCCTGATTATTAGCCTGGTTGTACTGGTCAGCTCCCAGTGGCCAATTTCAAAATTGCATACTTTTTCCAGACCTTATCTTCTTAATTTGATTTTAGTCTTCAATACAATTTACATAGATAGTTGTCTTACTACTAACTGCCACATCACTCCATGGAAGATGAAGTTCTTCACAGTGACAAATACCAGAATATTTGAAATGACAGGGGTCTAAACAGGTTGCATGTACATCGGCACATTATAATAAAATTTTTCCATAATTTTCCAAACGTTTTTGTGTGAGTCCCAAACTTTTCAAGACCTGGAAAATACCCAATTCTTTTTGCATAGATTTCCAGACTTGTGTAGGAACCCTGTAAATGTTTAAGAAAGGCTGGTTGAAGCTTGTGCTTATGGGACTTTACAGGAAAAACAACCCATCTTTGCTTAGAAAAAATGTTAAGGAGAGACCAGAGGAGCGTGGTTACCAGACTGCACTATTCAACATATTAAGAAAGAAATACCAAACAACCTGTAAAAATCAATATACATGCATAGACCCCTGTTTACATTGAAATAATCAAAATATACTGGAAGAGATAAACACCAACTGAAAAATCTGACATGTACCCTTCTGTGTGCAAAACAGAAGTATTTTTGAGGATAACTGCACTTGCATATTTGAGCAATGAACATTGGGTAACATTTTTCCCAAAGATACAGAGGTTTTTGAAATGAAACCCTTCATTTTTCCTCACAGGTTATGACCTATGTGCCTTAAATTCTAATCTGTGTCAATCAGTCATCTGTGACTTAATCTGTTTGAAGTGAGAAGCCTGTTTGTGGCAGACCTGTCCAACACACACTGACACCAAGCCTTAGAAAAGAACTAAAACTACTGTTAATTAAAACTGACAGGAAGGCACTAGCTTTGTGGCCAATGTGCATGCTTGACTTGAAAACTGAAGTCAGTATTCAAGAATGTAAAAATCAAAGAACAGCTGGGTTCTATGTTAAAACCTTGCTGTTTATTGCATATAACTACATTTACAGGGCACAGGGAGCGCAGTGAGCACCCTCTACAGTTGAAGTTGCAAAAACTGGATGTGTTGATTATGATGTTTAAGATGAAAAGGCTGAACAAATGCTGCTAGAAAACACTGTGAAACACTGTGATGGAGGGAGACAAGAGACCTTCACTAAAACTTAGAAAAGGGGCAAAGAAATTCAACCAACCACTCAAAAACAGCAGCCTATCCACTCCAGACTATAACTGATGAACATTATATTGACAAAGGACAATTTTCTATGCAATAGCCCTAGATAAACAGCTTCTTTACAAAGCCAGTTTTGGCAGTAACACAACACCTGAGAGCCTTTGACATTTGTTCCACTTGAGTAGTACAGCATTGTCAGAAAAATAAAGGTTCTACTTACAAAAACTCCCCCCATTGCCCTCCTCTTAGCAACAGGAGGTATTACCGGTAGTCCGCTTACAGGAGGCAGCGTCACAAACAGAACTCCACAAACTCCCCCATAACCCCATCCAAGCCCCTCAGCACTTCAACAGGCGTCCGTATAGATCTGTGGGCAGTTATTCCCAAATTGCGCTTCTCCTTAGAAATATAATTTGACCTTCAGTGAGCACATACTCGATCACAGCGGGCTTCATTGGAGGAAAAAAAGGGCTGGCTAAATGATTATCTCAGGAAAGCCTTGCTTAATCTAATTAGACAATCTGTGGCATCAGTGTGCGCCAGAGCTGCAGCCTGCAGCTCCTGGAGTTGAACTACTGCGACTGGGAAGGGGAGGTGCACTGTGTAGAAAGAAGAGAACAGCAGCCCCGCTGTGTTGAACCAGCAGCGTCCATTCAGCCCGCTCCGCTGCTCTGGTACAGCCTGAACTGCAGTTGTCCTCTCATAAAGACAATTCAGTTGATGAATTTCACAGAATCACAACCAGGGAACGTACCATGTTAGGCTGGGAGCGCGGGGGTGAACAGGTGGGTGACTCAATCCCCAGAGGGGGAAAAGGGTTGAGGCTGGACTTCCTTACATGCTTGATGTCCGCATAATGACCACAGGAGATTGTAGTTGTTAATGTAATTAGGAATGTTCAGTCCCTCGGTGGGACACGGCAGCACAGCGGACCCTGCAGGACAAACCTGTGCAGGTAGAATGAACTCACCTACCCAGACAGTTTACCGGCCAAATCTCACAGAGCTCCAGATGGGCTGTTGTTTCAGCCACCTTAGTTTGACATTGACCGCTGTAAAAACACACTGCTCATGCTATTCTCGCTCATCTGTGTGCCTGTCTATGTGTAGCTCAATGGCAGAGCAAGGCACTAACACTGCCAGGGTTGGGGGTTTGATTCCCACAGGAGCCACCCATGCTAAAAAATATTCTGTATGCACTCATTGTAGCCTACTGTCAGGCACTTGAGATTAAATCTTCCAACAAATGGCTTATTATTCACGTAAATGGTACTGTAATGACTGAATTATGACCACAAACACAGATCCATAATGTGACTCATGTTAATGAAAAAAAGAAAACTGGAAAGCCCCAAGTCTTCTAAGTGACAGTTCATTGATATTTAGAGCATGTTTCCTTAAAGATGCTGTAGGCATTTTTTGAGAAATAGCCTAGGCCTAAGCAAGAAGTTTAAAGTCTACAAGCCCCCCTCTCTTTCTCTCCTCCCGCCAAACGTTCTCAGGCGCGTGCATGTCAGTCAGTTGATAGTTGAGATTGAGATTCATGGAGATTCAAATCTCAACTGACAAAAAACATAAAACACAGTCTCAGTCTAATGTTAGTTGTTTACTAAAATATTCGCCAGCAAAACATATTTTTTTGTCACACATAGATTAGTCATTGCTGTTACAAACACACTGTGGTACAAACAGTAATGTCAATGTTAGGGATCGAGGTTCACTGTAGAGATAACGTTAGCCAGTTCCTTAGCATTGACCAAACTTGATAAATTCCAAACCTTTTAAGCAAAACACAGTTCTGCGAGCCCAGTCTAGTTGTTACTGAAATATTAGCCGGCCATTATATTAGCCAAAAAATATTTTTGTCTCACACAGATTAGCACCGAAGTTACAAAGCCTTAGCTAGCTAACACCGGTTGACTGACAGACCTGATGTGGCTCCTTCCTGATCAACTGTCTTGTTGTTGCCAGATCGGTCTTGGTTTTATTGTACATTGTATGCGCGTACACGTTCGTAATTCAGTTTTATCCGGTTTTATCCGGTTTTGTCAGTGTCATTCAGCAACAATATTAACCGTTATTAAACGGATAGTTCCGGTCCTTGATTATGATTGGCTGAGCTGCGTTCGAAGCCGTTTTAAAATACTCTATAAACACACACCTGTGACCGCATCACATCAGTATTACTGCGCCAAACAAATTGTCTGTGTCTGCTTCTGTGTGTTGCTTGGCAAAGATTCTGCTAAATGTCGCTGAAGAACTACATTGCTTGGCGGAAGAATGATTATTTGTTATCAATAAATTATTGCATTTTTTTTTTTGTTGCTGTGTGTTTATTTTATGAAACCTTGCCAGGTATATGTAGTAACCGTTTTATAAAAGCTAATACTCCGCTCCGCATTGTGCCTAACAACGCCCCTTAGCTGTTCTAAAATCACTGTAAACCACGGCCTCTTGGGGCTTATTGCTTTATTTTCTATGCCTGTTCATTATTACATTCGATATTGAATTTACTGATAACCTCTGGACACCTTGCTCTGCTGTATGATTTCACTGAAACAGACAGCAGCACTAGTCAAATCAAGTGAGTAAGCACCATCAATAAACTAAGATCAACATTACTCAGCCAACTAAATCCAGTGAGAACAAAAAAAAAACATGAAAAAGGTGTAATCAAATATGTCATTCTTTTATGGTGATCTTACCGAGCTGCCAGTGTAGCTTAATCCAGTGTATGATTTACTGGTTTGGGGAATGGTAAAATATGTATATTCCCTCTAAACACTCCAGTTGCCTGATATGCCCCAAGCACATATTTTGACCATATTTGATAAAAGAGTTCATTATTCATTATTTGCCTTTTTTTTTACTGAGAGGAATGAGCTTATACTCTACAAGCTAGTAAACATTATTGCCTCCTAGCTTCTGCAGCTAGGCTACTTAAGCAAAAAAACACAGTAGCTTCCGACAATTTATGGAGAAATCCCAGCGCAAATAACACACACACACACACACATACACACACACACACACACACACACACACACACACACACTTTGCACACAATTGCTTGCTTCTCTTACCTTTTCATCTCCATTGTAGGTCGTCGCCTCTTCAAAATTTCGCGCAATGTGCTACACAGCCCACACAATAAAACACGTCCACGTGGGATAATATATGGTCACTTGTGATTGGTGGAGATTACCCCTGCTCTAGTCATGAGCCTATCAAAACGCTTTTAGGTTGTTAAAGCAACAAATACCCGCTCATGATAGGGAAATACAGGCAGGGCTAGAATCAGTGGATTATCGTTATCAGGTTTTTATACACTAGCAGTTTGGACATACCACATTTTTCTTTATTTTTACTATTTTCTACATTTTAGAATAATAGTAAAGACTTCAAAACTATGAAATAGCTAACACAAATGGAATTATACAGTGACCAAAAAAGTGTTAAACAAATCAAAAATATCTTTTAGATTCTTTAAAGTAGCCGCCTTGATGGAAAGGCTTTGGAAAGAAATTCATACATAGGATCAACTTGACTATTTATATTTGTCGTACTAATTTCAAGCATTTAAGCAGAAGCCTTTAGATCAAAATGGCTTTAAGAGAATGAGAAACATAGTACATTCAATCAGGTGTGTCCAAACTTTTGACTGGTAGTGTATTACTGTAATAATTGTTATAAAGCAGCCTGCTAGCTCAGTAGGCTGCTGCCATGCTCAAAGGTACCACAGTGATGCTGTTGGTTCGAAACCCATTTGGACTCACTGTCAGCAGCAAGAGGCAACAGAGCTCACCATTTCAACCAACAGCTGACTCTGGAGCCAATATTGTCTGTGGGTCCAAGTACTACAAATTACGACAAATTATATATCGGTCCAAAATCGCCAAACTTATCCTTTGAAAGAGGAAGAGGGAAAGATCAGATCAGAATAAACCTTGTTCATCCCTTATTGGGGTAGCCTAGATAATGTTTGTGTCTGGTGAAACCTCATAACCTCAGTCAGCAAAAAAAATAAAAACTCATGATGGATTTCATCACTTTATAGTGATTAATAGTACAGTTATCTTTATAGTGATACCATGAAAGATTAAACAATACCATAAAGTACAATAAGGAATCAGGTCACTCTAAACTCACTGCTGAGTACCACAGACACACTGTAAGAGTTAACTGAACTTATTGAATTACTATTGATTTATTGAACTCCATTTTCAATAGTTTGCCTAGCTGTAATTATATGTACCTCATGACTCCATAACGGTCTCCTCTGTGAACCGTTCAGCACAATGAAGTGACCTGTCCTGTCAATCTTGGTTGCTATGGAAACTACTGAACAACCTTGTGAAAGAAACAAACTACAGACATGAATATCTGCTCAATTATCTGTTTCAATGGCTGTGCTACTGTGTGAAGGTTAACCACAGAGAGAGAGAGAGAGAGAGAGAGAGAGAGAGAGAGAGAGATTCAGTGAGACTGGAGATAGAGGGAGTGGCAGTGAGGGAGAGACATTCAGTTAGACTGGAGAGAGACAGAGCCACTGTGTCACCTGGACATTGAAAGAGAAATACATTTCATATGTCCCAAATGCAACATACAACATAAGAACAAAAAAATCCCAATTTTTGAAAAAGCTGTTCCAGGCTTCATGACGCTGCCTGTATTATGGTATAATAATACAACATGCATAGAGCTTCTCACATGAATCTGTTTATACAAACATGCTACATGTACGTAATATAAACATGGTACTGTATCATAGGGTACATTATGCATTTGTATATTTAATCATTTGACTATATTTGTTCACTTTTTAAACTTAATCTTTATTGTCATCACCAGATTTTATTGTTATTACCTTTGTCTTTCTTTTTCCTTTAACTATTACTTTCCCTCTAGACATTTTGGCAACACAAATGGATGTAATGCCAATAAAGCATGTTGAGAATGAAGTTGAAATTGAGAGTCAGAGAGAGGGAGTCAGAGAGAGAGAGAGAGAGAGAGAGAGAGAGAGAGGGAGTCAGAGAGAGAGAGAGAGAGAGATAATACACAGGCCCCAAAATGAACATTGCAGTGTTGAACGTCTCCCTCAACTTATCACATAGTACAGTTAGCACCGACAGATTTGCAATACAATGACACTCATAAAATATACAGTATGTGTTTCTGTTGCTGTACAGAAAGGACACTCATTCCCCACCCCTCCATCCACCCGTGCTAAAAAGCTGTTGGTCTCCAGGGCCCCATGAATTATCCTCCACTGTAGGTCACCTGACCTTCTATGTCAGGTGCAGCTTATACAGCACCCTCCACCTGCACCCTGCAGTGCTCTGGTCAGCCAGCACCTCCAGCCACTGCTGCTCCCTGACACCCTCCACCTGCACCCTGCGGTGCTCTGGTCAGCCAGCACCTCCAGCCACTGCTGCTCCCTGACACCCTCCACCTACACCCTGCAGTGCTCTGGTCAGCCAGCATAAGTCAGGGTAAAGGTTTAGTTTAGCCACGTCTGTTTGTAGATATTAGCCCATGTACAAGCCGTCCATTTCTCAATGGGTGGCTTGTACAGAGACCACCAGCAGCCTTTTGGGGAAATGTCTGGACCAAAAAACTCAGTCCACTTTGTCGCCTTCATCCCTGTCAGAGAGCGTAAGTGCAACACCTTTACACAGATGTAATATGCCGTCTGCCCCACCCCTTCCTGCCACTCCCCCACTGCAGGAGCAACATTCAGGGATGGGAAAACATACTCACAATCATCATCCCATTAGTCAGAGAGGGTACAGTTTTCAGCAAACGCTGTAAGAGGCCCTGGCAGGGACACATGGACCGCCTCCACAACCCTGTGCAGCAGCCTTGAGGACCTGATACCAGCCCTCTCTCCAAAGACTCCTATCAAGGATGTTGATGTTGCCTTCATCAGGTGGCCCAGCTTAACACAGCCTGCCTCCCGCCGGCTGGAATGCAGGCTGGCAGATGTCAGAGTCCTTGTCTTTATGAAGTTGTTGCAAAACAACAGCTCCTCAAACAGCTATATCCCCATGCCTGCAAGACAGATCTATAAAATGGCCAGCCAATTCAGTCCACAGCTACACAAAAGTCTTTGTGCCGCTTGGAGCCTGAAAGCCATCACCCTGAATGGGAAGTTCATGAGGACCTGCCTCCCATCCCCCACTGGTAGGTAGAGGGCAGCCCTGGTCCAATGCTGTCCAGACCAAAACAACTCCACAATAGTCTGTTGCACCTCCTCAAGTAGAACAATGAATCTGAGCCATAAGGTTTAGGCGACTAAGTTATTGGTAACCAGAACTCTTCCCCTATATGACAGATGGGGTAGCAGCCAATGCAGTTGGGACAACTAGAAACACTCCTAGAATTTTAATTTCACTCTCGCTCCACCCAAGAGCCCTAGGCAGACTGGGTGCCCACCCTTCTACCAGTTTACCTTTGCAGAGGAGGCCTTCTCATACAACCCCAGACTATCTACTAGAATCTCCATGTCCCCCTGAGTCATTGATAAAAACATTTATATCATCAGCATAAGCAGATGCAACCAAAGGCTGGCTCTGTGGTAACCCAGGTAGGGAGAGCCCACCAAGTTTATCCATACATAACAAAGGTTCTATAGCTAATCTATACAGTTGGCCAGAGATGGAGCAGCCCTGTCTAAGCCTTGTCTGAATGGCAACAGGATGGCTCAGTGCTACCCCCACCTTGCATCAACCATGCATGATGCTCCCCTGTACAACAGTCCCACCCATGATATGAACCCCTCCCCAAAACCAAAAGCCTGCAAAGTTGTAAACAAAAACCTGTGATCTACACCAGTGTTTCTCAACCCAGTTCTCAAGCAATGTTTAGCTCCAACTCACATTCCCATGTCACCTTAATTGAATCAGGTGTGCAAGAGTAGAGTTGGAGCTAGAAGTTGCAGGACAGGTGTACTTGAGGACTGGGTTGAGAAACATTGATCTACACAATCAAAAGCCTTCTCCTGGTCCAAGGATAAAATGAAAATATCCAGATCAAAGTTGTTGCATACATCCATCATTTCACCCAAAAGACAAATATTGTCCATGATGGATTTGCCAGGGATACAATATGACTGATCCTTGTGAACCATAATCTCTTGAAAGTCTGTTTGCCGGAACCTTGGAAGCACATAAGAGAGACACAGGCCTTCAGTTCTTTAAAAGTGCTAAGTCTCTCTTCTTGGGTAGAAGGAAAAGAGCTGATCGTTGACAGGAGGCTGGTAGCATGCCCTCTTTAAAACACTCAAGCAACACCCCAAGAAAATGTGCCCCCAAGATACCCCAGAAGTGCTTATAGAAATCTATAGGAAGCCGGTCTACACCAGGAGATCCTCCAAGCTGAGCTCAGAGTCCAAGGCAGCCTGTTCCTCTGGACCCAGCTGAGGCAAGAAGCTCTGCAGTGTACAACCAATCACAGTCCTCCACCCTATAGAGGTCAGTGTAGAAATCCACTGCATACTTCCTCATCTCAGCTGGGACCATGGTCATCTTCCCATCCAGAAGCCGGAGACCTACTGACCTACTGACCTCTCCAGATTGAAGAAGAAAGAGCTAGCAGCCTCCGTGTCCTTCATGCTTGTAAAATGAACTCTCACCAGCATTCCCTTTACCCTTTCCCGCCGAAGCTCCTGACATTTGTTAAGCAGCAAACTCCTCACATAAGGACTTTCCTGCATGAGCAGATCACACTCAAAGATTTTTTTTTTTTGCATGAGAGGAGGATGACAGCTAAACAATGTGATAAAGGTCCTGGACTGGATTCGAACCCAGGATGTCACGTTTACATGGTATTGGGCTTAGATCATTGTGCCACCCAGATTCCCGGAAGCAGACCGCCATCTGCTTCTCAATGTCCTTTATATTCTGCTCAAGGATCCGAACAGCCCCCTTAATCCTGGCCGTAGAATGGGAAGTGTACTGCCGGCAAAAGACACTTATCTGGGTCTTCCCCATCTCCCACCATTGAAACAAACAAAAGAAGAACAAAATACCCTTTTTTGGCCCTCCAGCAATCCCAAAATAGTTCAAAATTTTCACAGCGTTTGGTATTAAAAAGCCAGATCTCATAGAGAGAGAGAGAGAGAGAGAGAGAGAGAGAGAGAGAGAGAGAGACAGAGAGAGAGAGAGACAGAGAAAGTGTGAACTGAACTGAACTGAATTGAATTAAACTGAACTGACCTGAACTGAAGTGTTTGGTCTGACAGTAAACGCACTAAAAGAGAAATCCTATAGTTTACACACAATCAGAACACAGAAATTCTCCAACATTGATGCCCTGTCAGACTCTGTCTGCAGATGTCTGACAGTGTGATCCTGCCCATCACTCTGTAATGCCAGTGAGCCATCTGGACCAAAATAACCCAACTCTAACCCTAACTCTACAAAAACCCAGGGAGATACTCTACAACAAAACACAACAGGCAGTTAGACTGTTTCCCCTTATCACTCAATGTCCAACAAACAGCTAACAGACTACACTCACTTAAAAACTCACTGCAGTTTCAATACAGTCATACAGCCGGACCTTACTGACCTACCAACTTCACTCTGTGCACATGTGTGTGGTCTTTCTCTGTGCAGACACACACACACACACACACACACACACACACACGTACACAACAGTTAATGATTCCTTAGTCTGATCATTTGGATAAACAGGAAATAACTGGGATGCTCCACAGGACTGACAGCTCATTAAAAATGCAGGCGGAGTCACTTACAGGTGAGGAGTGTCGGAGGGAAAGGTCCGCCTGTCCGTCAGCCACTCGCTTCTCATGCACACTACACACACACACACACACACACACTCTTAAAGTACGCAGGGTGAGTGGTCGGTCGTCCGGCCGGCGAGCCAGACAGGATTACATACAGAGAGAGAGAGAGAGAGAGAGCGAGAGAGAGAGAGACAGAGAGAGAGAGAGAGAGGAGTGAGTGAGAGAGAGAGAGAGAGAGAGAGAGAGAGAGAGAAGAGTGAGTGAGAGAGAGAGAGAAGAGTGAGTGAAAGAGACAGAGACAGAGACAGACTGGAGTCTGATGGACCAGTATACCAGTGGGACCCCCACCTCCCCACACACACACACACACACACACATACGGTTGTGACGCATGCTGACGTAAGGCGGCACACATGCACACGTGACACACACACACACACTTCCATGCACATATACACACACTGTCACGTGCACAAAGATGGAGGAGGATTACACTTTGCTGCACAAATACACACGCACATGCAAACACACACACACACACACACACACACACACACACACACACACACAGAGGCGGATTATAGCACATACAGACACAGCAGGATTAAGCACACACACACACTCATATATATATATATAGCACAGACATGAAACAGACACATAAAAACACACACACACATGTGCACAGATGTGAACACACTTACACACAGGATGACATCTCTGTTTCACATTAGTATGATAGTGTTTGACCTTTGACCTGTAAGGCTGGTGAGTCACAAGGGGGAGGGGGGGGGGTGGGGGGGGGTCACCTCCATAAAGTCACAGCGAGGCTACAGCATCTCATTAAAACACACAAATACAACCTGTCACACACGCGCAGACACACACCACACATACACAGACACACACACACACACACACACACACACACACACACACACAGAGAGAGAATAACCTCACTAATCTTCCTCTCCATGGCTTAAAGCTGCTGAAGAAGCTTAATAATTGAAGAGGAAACAGCATCAGTGCTTTTAAGGACATATGCACAGATTAGCCCTGTGGGCGGGGCCGGCCCATATTGAGATTAAGCCACACCCCTAGAGACAACAGCCAACTCTGTGTGTGTGTGTGTGTGTCTGGCGGGGAGGGCTAGTAATTAATAATAGTAATAATAATTCCACAGAGCGATGAGGATTTCATAAATAAGATTAACTTCTCTGAATATTGTTTGTTTACTTGCACTTTTATATCACTCGTTCCGCCATGTTGGTTCAACCACAGGAGATTATGAGCGATCACAATGCATTCTGGGTAAGCTCGCTCCCTCGACCCCGGGAAGCCGAGTTATCAGAGCCTGCTGACTCTAGATCAGCCACTACCACATTGTAAAGTTTCTTGTTTTTTTTTATATTATCACATGAAGTTCACCTTGTTGTTTTAACATTACTGCATTATAAAGTGAACTGATGATTCCCTTTTGACCAAAACGTTTTCTGTTTGTGCACTTTTATTTTTGCACCTTTTTTCACCTTGCCGCCATGTAAATACATTTTTGCATTTTTGCATCAGCTGGCCTCCTTTTGTTTTTTTGGTTTTTTTATCTTTATAGTGTTCACATTTCTTTTGATCTTCTATGTTCTGAGTTTTTGAATTGATGCACCTGAGTCATTTTTTGCATTTCTTGCATTTTGTCTTTTTTTGGATTTGAGACTTACTTACCACATTATAAAATTCAGCATTTTGTTTCTTCTGTTGTTTTAACATTACCGCATTGTAAAGTTCACCTTGTTGTTTTATCATTACCTCTGCCTCCTGCACAGTGAGAGTCCAGTGTCAGCAGTCTGTCTCCAACCACCGGACCGTCAAATAATAAATAATAACGTAACAGGCTTTAAAGGTTGATGGAAACACTCATTAACATTTTACATGGCAGAGGCATTCAGTGGAAGCCAGGTGACGGTGTGTGTGTGTGTGTGTGTGTGTGTATGTGTGTCTGGATCTCCTGTATGGTTTGATGCAGCTTTGTTGCCTACAGTTTCCCTGTACCAGCAGGTTTGATCAGGTCTGCCTGCTGTGCTTTCTACATGTTTGGTGCTGCTGATACCTTTCAGTTTCATAGTATTTAGTTTCACAGTCTGAACCTTTAAGCCAGTAGAGTTTGGTAAAGTCTCACTGCTTGAGGATAAAAGTATAAGTTACTTGGTGTGAATGAGAGTAACAGAGCTGGCAGGGGAAAGACAGAACATGGAAATGTAAAAGAGTAAACAGTAGTTTCTCTGGTTCAGCTCAGTCGTGTCTTCCTGCTTGGTTGTGTTTTTGGTTGGTTTGTGTGTTTTGGCTGAAGTGAGATGTGAGCTGTTTGTAAGTTTTAGCCATTAGGGATCTTGGAAGAGGAGGAGGAAGAGGAGTGGGAGTGGGAGAAGGACAAGAAGAGACACCATTATTTCAGTATACAAGAGAGTCAGTGTGAGCAGATTAAGACCGGGACATGGTGGTTTGGCGTGGGGTTTAACTGGCATTGGAAAGCATGAAGACGGACTGGGTGAAAGCTGTGGTTCCAGAGAGCCTTCATCATCAACTCAGATTTATTGATACAGCCCTGTCTCAAAGCACTTATCAAAGACAAGCCTACCTAGATCTAACTATAATCAGTCACCAAATACAATGATGCACACAGTGTACAACATAAAACATAAGCAAACAAACACAGTAGGCTATCATTCTGGATTTCTGCTTGAAATATGTAGAAGAGAGAACAAGAATATAATATATTATAAGAATATTATGCGGGTTTATCACACGATGAAAGAGCTTGCTGTGGAACATCAGTATAAGTGTCAAACCTCAGCTTCAACCGGCCTGCACCTGGGAGTGAATGGGAGTGAAGAAGAATGTAATACTCATAACAAACTGTGGCAGGCAGCAACAAGCCAATGGGCATCTAGTCTGCCGAATTTGCACATGAAGAAGAAGAACGAGGAGGAAGCAGCTGGCCGCTACGGCTTTCCGTACAAACAACATAACAGTCACTATGGCCGACTGGAACCGAGGTAAATATGACACGTATTCAGTTTTATTTTTGTATAAAGTAAACGCTTATCCGTTAACGCTGTCCAGTACCATCTGTTTGTGTAGATGAAGGGAATGTGTTTGAGTATTAGGTGTAATGTATAGGCTACTGCCTTACACCAGAGGAAAACAAGTTTGTCGGTTAGCTAGCGTTAGCTAGCTGTGTAGCTACGTTATTGCCTTTAGCTAATCAGCTAATAGTAGTTGCGTTTCTGTAACTCGTTCAGAACAATAATTCACACATTTTCATGTTTGTATGGCTTGTGACAACACTGATTGTTTCACTGGTGTTTGGTTGTACAGGACATGGTGCTGTGGATGATATGCTGGATGCCGAAAATAAGCTTTTGGCTGACAACTTGGCGACCAAAGTCTCCAGACTGAAGTCGGTATGTAACACTGTGGAAGAGGAAATTCACATGACGTGGAACTAGCTTTGAGATACATTATATTAAATAATGACACTGATTATAGTCAGGGTAGATCTCAGCAGTCTGTCCAAACCATCTTAATATGTTATATTGTATGCTGTTGTTATAGATAGACACATAGATAGAGTTTCATATAGATATTCTTATTCTTATTTCATATATATGTTAAAGGAGGGGTGGGGGAATAATACATTATTGAACTTGTATGTAACAAGATGGGTTTAAGGAGAAAAGGGGAACTATAATCTGTGTAATATGCATACACGGTCTGTGTGCACATGAAGGAGCCTAATGCCACTTATTAATAACCTGTCTGACATGAACGTCAGTCATGACGTGTTCTCTCCTGAGTCTAACAGCCAAACACAAATTGCTGTATACTGTGATCAATAGAAAATATGCTTGTAGAGAAAGGATGTTGTTATATGAAACTCTCTGGAGACCTGTTAGGCTGCTATGATGTGCTGACAAGTTAAAACACTGCTGTATCACACTCAGCTCAGTCTGAGTAGCCTGGTGTAAAGTACAGAGGTTCACACATTCTCACTGTGCCTTCTTTTTTATAAATACTATAATTTCTACATCTTGCCCTGGTTGTTAATGTAGTGTATGTCCAGAGCATACAGGTCAGTGATGCTTTGTTATATCCTTTACTTTGAAAGCTTGCCTACGACATTGACAAGGAGGCGGAGGATCAGAACATGTATCTGGACGGCATGGTAAGTGGCTCAGGTGGGATGATGTGAGCCCATGTAAACCTGTAGTGCTGTTAGCTTGTTTTACTTCATTAAAAGCACTCTAAAGGCCAATTCATACTTCTGCGTCAAAGCTACGCCGTTGCTATATCATAAGTCTTTGCAGTGCCGCTGTAGCTTACCTGCAGCTCTCCAAACATGTAACTGGGCGACACAAGACCACAAGAGCTGTGATTGGCCCGCTTGGTAGTTCCTCCTACCGGTTGATTTCCACTGTTAGTGAAGACGACATGGAGCAGATGGAAGAGAGACGAGCTGAGGAGGTTCAGATGTGTTAATTTGTACGACAATTCATCCACAAATTATAAAGACTACCAGATGTTACTGAATTCATTCATTCATTCAATTCTTCTTCTGTTATTACTTCTGTGTTAACAAAGCACCACACAGCTAGGGCTGAACAATTAATCGAAATTTTATCGAAATCGCAATATGGCCTACTGCAATTTTAAAATTGCAGGAAGCGCAATATTTGTTAAAGGCGAAATGTGTGTCAAAATACCATTTTAAATTAAATATTGTCGTGCTGCAGAGATGTCCTGGCCTACACATCATATTCTACAGACTTAAGAAAACATCTTTGTTTGTTACAGATCCCCGCAAAAATCACACCATAATCATTTTAATACGTTTTTCAATGAAAATGAGAATAATGATGTAAAAACTATCATTCCCTCTAATATCGCAAATCATATCGCAATTGCAATATCAGTCAAAATAATCACAATTAGATATTTTTTCAAAATCGTTCAGCCCTACGCACAGCCATGTAGAGTTTTGGTGGTCTACACGCAGAATCACTAAGCAGAACCATAACTGCTCGCACCGCCGGAGACGCCTACACTGTAGCAATGGTGGCACTTTAACACAGAAGTATAACTTGGCATTAAGTTTCTGAAAAATAAGCTGCTGCATAAGAAACATGTCTTTGTGTTTGGTAAATACTGATACACCTCAAAATTCACCAGCCATCTAGATCTTTAGAATAGACTCTGTCTGCAGCTGGTTGATGATTCACCAGCCTTCAGTTTCCCACCATGATGTGTGACTCCTTCCTGTCTCCTGTCCCCTGAAGGACTCCAACTTCCTCAGTGCGACGGGCCTGTTGACCGGCAGCGTGAAGCGATTCTCCACCATGGTGCGGTCCAGCCGGGACAACAGGAAGATCCTGTGCTACGTGTCGGTGGGACTCGTGGTGGCCTTCTTCCTGCTGTACTACCTGGTGTCCAGGATCCAGAGCTGAACAGCCAGGACTGATCTCACAGGTTCCCACAGTCTGGAAGAGCGGAAGTTCTTCTAGATCTGGAATTGGACAATTAGACAAAAGTATGGAAAAAAAATACACATATGTTGCTGTAGACATATGTTGCCAATTCCCATATTTCGATATTTGTTGTTGTAAAGACTAATCTTCAAGGATTTTTCTGCGCCGAAAAAACAACAAACAGACAAACAAAGCTTGAATCGAAACGTTACCTTGAATCGCTTGACTTTTGTTGCGATGCAGCATCCGACCAGCAGAGGACGTTGATAACAACTTGGTAGTTTGCAAAGCAGAAGAAACGGCAGCAGACGTCTCACCGGTTGTGTGGGCGGAGCCAAAGAAAGTGGAGGAGGAGGGAGGGATACCGCACATGCTGCAGCCTGTAGAGACTCCTGTCTGCTGTCTAAAATTACAATGTTATGATACTATGCATGTGTGAAACGGGAACACCTGCCAAACAAAGTTGTATTTTTACTCATTTAACGACCCGTCTGGATCTCACGCCGCTCTCTGTAGCTTACCAACACCTGAAACATGACGTTGTTTAGTCTAAATCACACATAAAAGATATTGGTCTGAATGTGAGACTCACATCGACTCCCAGCCAAAACACATGCAGTCTAGTCTGCCTGACGGTGTTTTCAGTGAAGATGGAAGCAGCTTCTCTTGTTTACAGTCTGGCAGACTTCTGACTATGCTGATTGGCTAGAAGACAGACTGTTTCCACCTTGGCCAATTTGTCCTGGATTCAGTGACTTTTCAGACTGCAATTTTTTTTTCCAAACCATGGGTAAACTGTGTGTTGACTCCCAAAGCATTTGGCAACATATTCAGGGTGTTTCCAGGTCCTGAAAAGGTCTTAAAATGTCTTGAATTTGATTACCAATATTCAAGGCCTGAGGAGTTCAGCCTGTAATTGTTCAGTTCAGTTTTATTGGTCTGATGAGAGAGTCTGGTTTTCATTTTCATGTTCATTTCAGTGCTGGTATTGGTCTTACGAACACAACCTGAAGTTGGTACGGCTGATGCCACTAATATGCAAATGAGTGTGTGATGTCATCAGGCCCTCATGACAGGAAGAGGCCTGTCTGCACTTCATACTGAACAGCAGGCAGTTTGGACCGCAGCCATTCCACTGATGCCGTCTGTGAAACTAACATCTCAGTTTCATGAGAGAGTTATCCATGCACATATTTATTGAAGATATCACAGTAAAACTTTTTGACTACATGACTAGTTTTGCTGCTGATGTGTGTGAGTTGGGCAGCGATGATATGAAGTCTGGCTGACAGACTGGTTTTAATGAGCAGAGCAGCCAGACATGATGCGTTCTAGCTTTGGCTTCAAGACCAAGTCAGCTGCAGTCTACCAGTCAGACAGGTTGTGATGGTTTGACTAGGAGAAGACATCCGGTAGCTCTTCATACATGATCCTTGTGTATTCACCTGTCAGTCACCTGTCAGTATGGATAATAATGTTGTGCATTTTTCTGGTCCTACTGCAACAGTGTTTCCTCTGATATTAATGGACGCTGGTGTCCCTGTTTTGGTTATTTCTGGTTCTAGTGCTAGAAATGTTGTTTGATGATGTTTTTTTCCCCAATAACTCAAATAATCATTCATTCTAAACATTAGGACAACACCTCGAGGGAAAATTGGTTGAATTATCCTTTTATTTTTTTGTTTGGTTACTGTGGAGCTGCGAGCCTGCTGGATGAATGTGGAAGGGACATAGTATCACCTCATATATTTGTTTACTTCATACATGTAATTTGTATGTTTCCTAACATTCCCGTTGTGTCTCACAGAGTAGGAGGGACTGCAGTTATGGTGAATAGATGGGACAGTTGAGATGAGATTTAATATTGTTAATACAGATGTAATAAATGATTTTATTTGTGGAACTTTGTGTGTGATGTGAGCTCCTTATTTCATACTTGTTTCATTCATTTTTAATAAAATCCAAAACCTAGATATTTGTTGATGCATCTGACATCACTACCAGCTGCTGACCATGTCAGTATTATAGTACATTAAAGAAGTATCAATTCATGTAAATATTATAGTACAATATATAAGTATTATGCATGTATTACAGTATAATATAAAAGTATTATATAATGTAAGTATTACAGTATAATATAGAAGTATATCATGTAAGTATTATAGTATAATATATTGGCATTGTATCATGTAAGTATTATATTATGGGAATATTATAGCATATTCTAGAAGTAGTATATTATATTATGTGGAGTATTATATTGTGTAAGTATTATATTATGGAAGTATATTATGTTGACCGCTGTGTGTCGCTTCGTACTGGCTCGTGTTCTTTCGGTAATTTCCGGTGCATCTCTTTCCTGTGAGTTCATGAAAACATAAACGTCGGACGCCATTTCTCGTCGGTTGAGCTCGTAGGCAGGTTAGGAATTACCGTGAAATTCAGGGGCACATTTGCATTAGCAGTTCCGTTAATACGTTGCAAGTTCTCGTTTTTCTTTGCTTATCGTCGCGGCTGCAGGCTCGGCAGCGGACCGCCCGTCCGCCCCGCCGCTGCTCGGTTAGATTCGGCTCCTGTCGTTCAGTCGGAGGAGGAATGGACGAAGCGGACTCGGCCACGAAGGCGCTCGGGCTGCATGAACCGCCCATCAGCGCCGCGGTCGGGCCGGTGGTGGAGGGGGTGGGCTCGGATACCGAGTCGGAGGCCGAAGTCACCACGATGACCGTGATGGGAGAACCGGGGAACATCGACATAGGAGCCGAGTCTCTGCCGAACCCGGACGATGCCGAGGCGGCGTTTGCAGGCAAGGCGGGCCGGGCTGTACGGCGACTGTAGAGCCGCTAGAAGGCGTTGTTCGGCTCGAAGCAAAACCTGACTAGCTTTTATAATTGTTACACGGTCACAGGTGTGCGGGTATCGGGTACTCCTATTGCCCCATGCCGCCCCGTGCCGACCTCTGTTCAATAATCTTGTAATGTAATATTGCCTTGCTTTTCGGCAGAAGTACATACCGTATAAAGTACGACGCAGGACCTATTCTGAATCTCTAGAAGCCACTCTTAAATTCGGCGTAGACTTAACCCACCAAGAAGTATTCATTCAAATACAATTTCAACTTTTTAGAATTGGTTCACACTGCTCGTTGCCGCCCGCCACAGTGTATTTTTTGTGAAATTAGATTGTGGATTTAACAGGTGAATCCGTTTTAAAGTTGAAATGAGTGCTGTTTGTTAGATGGATATATGCCGAACTGAAGAGTGGTTCGTACCGATTCAGAAAAGTCTTGAGTCATATTTCACAAGACATGTAGTTTTGCCTTTCAGCACGCCTACGTTAAATTGCCAAATTTTGGATGTAGTTTGGTTCAGACATGTATCAGGGCTATGGCCTCTAACTCAGCCAATCAGAACGGAGGAACAGTCCGTGAACAGACTGGAGGTTAGCTGGGGTAAACAGGCTCAGTGTGTTCAGTCTGTCACTGTACAGTTTCAGTAGTCAGTATTAGACCAACCGTCAGACTGAAGTCCACAACAAATAATGGCTAACCAAGCTGTGCTGCATAAAAATAACCTGCATAATATTATTCCTGTAGTGTTCATATTCATTCAGGTGTCTGTGGCACTCAGTAGTGACCTTATTGTACTGTATGGTGTTTTTTTTGTTTTTTTTTTATCTCTTATGATATAATATTCCCACAAGGACTCATAGTTTTGCTGTGATATTTGAATAGTGTCTTTTAGGGCTGCAACTAACGATTATTTTCATTATTGATTAATCTATCGATTACAATTCATCATTTAGTCTATAAAATGTAAAAAATAATGACAAATGACCCAGAGCCCAAAGTGATTCTTAAAATGTATTACTTAGTCTGACCAGCAGACCAAAAAAAACAAAGTATTAATTTTATGATGGTATGAAATGGAAATGTTTGATATTTTTACATGATAAATGACTAAAACGATTAATCGATTATCAAAATTATAATCAGTTAATTTTCTGTCAATCGACTACTCTTTTCAGAACCAGCATCTTAATATTTACTGAATCTATTTTCGGACTACCGTAGTTCTTTTTGCAGGGGTGAACACAAATCGTAGGAATGATTTATTAAAAAGCTAAATGTGTTTGCCCATGTCACCCGTTGCTCCCAGAGGTGACCACAGTGACCGTGGCAGACGTGCAGGCAGAAGACAACGTGTTCACCACCACCGTGGCCACGTCAGGAAGCCTCCCCGAACACGTGCTGGTGGGTTCATTCAGCCCCGCACACTGTGGACCAAACAGAGATATTATCTGGTTTCTCATGGGACCTTCAGTGTGTGTTCATCACTGCTGCCAACATTCCCAAAACTTGATTTGTCCCATGTGGGAAACTTAGGTTCAAAAAGGCATGAAAACATGACACATACAACCAGAGGTGGGGGACTCCAGTCGAGTCACAGTTTTAATTGTTTGAGACTTGACTTGATGCATGAAGAGAAGACTTGACTTGACTTGGGTTCTGGTGACTTGGGACTTGACTCTGACTTGTACTTTGATGACTTGAAAAGGTTTCTAAAGTCTTGACTTGAGATCTTGTGTTTGTGTAAATGACTTAGATTGAAAGTGATGAGATTTGTTCCAGCGGACGACTGAATTTAAATTCTGTTTTCTGAATTTGTATGGAATGATTGAATTTATTGAAGTTGAAACTGATTATAGAAATCAAACTCATGATGCTCTTACCAAGTTTTTATCCTATTAAAACCATATTGCATTGAAAAGTCCTAGATATTTAGTTTTCTTAAAGATATTAAATTGATACTGGACTCATTTAGACTTGAGACTTGACATTAATGACTTGGACTTGACTTGGTAATCTACATTTAGACTTGGGACTTGACTTGAGACTTGTGCCTCAAGACTTGAGACTGACTTGGGACTCGAGTGAAGTTCACTTGGTCACACCTCTGGATTTTGACAAAACTTCGGAGAATGATGCATCTTGTTTTCATTTTGACTGGTAACTGTTATCTGTGGGGGTTTGGAAGTAACAAAAATAATAAATTAAATACTGAATTGATTAAATAGCTCTCATTTAAATGTTGGATTGAATAAAATGCAATTCAATTAAATATTGAAGTGTTGAAACACTATCAAATCAAATGAAACTGATTATAGAAATCAAACTCATGATGCTCTGCAGACCGGCCGGACCGCCCTGCAGCTCAGTGAAGGTCTGAATACCCAGAAGGCCACGCTGATCGTGGTTCACACAGACGGCAGCATAGTGGAGGCAACGGGCCTGAAGAGCGCCGCCGCCGCCATCGCCTCTGGTACGCTGCGTATGTGTGTGTGTGTAATTGGTTTCAGTATCATCAGTGTGTATGGATGGAACTGTGTAGATGTAGTTTTCCAACCGTAAATTTATTCTTAGCTAGACATTATTGTAAATCATCTGTTGTCCCAGTGTTAACGGTTATGGGCTTGAACTCTGACATCTATATTTATTAGGGACGGGACGATGTATTGAAATTCAATATATCGCAGTACAAAAATGTGACAATACGTATCGTGGGGCAGAAAAATGAATGGTGATATCAGCTCCATGTTATTCTGCTGTAGTAATCACTAATGAGACTCTTGACCATCACAGTTTCACAAGCTCTCCATCCAAATTATATTATTGTCACTTTATAATGACATTTTTAAATTGTTGTTTACATTCTAGCAGCCAATGGCATCGCTAGAAAGATCCGTGGCTTAGAAATAAACAGAATTCTGCACAGTCAGACTTTGTTGTCATCAAACTTTTATTTATTACATCGTATTGTGGTTTTATTGAATCCTGAACCCCATCCCACATATGGTCCCATCCCTATATTGTTCCCAAATTCCCAGTTTTAACAGACAAATCAGTTTTTCAATAGAAAACTGACAGCTTAGTTGACATGTAGATGACTTCAGCAAACATCTTATTCCCACTGAGATGCTTCATCTGTGTGTCTGGTGCGTTTGTTTCGCCCCCCCCCACAGGCCCCCAGACTCCCTCCACCCCTCTGTCCCCGGGTCAGGACAAGGACTCCTGCACCAAGTACAACTGGGACCCGTCGGTTTACAACAACGAGCTGCCGGTCCGCTGCAGGAACACCAGCGGCATCCTGTACAAGAACCGCCTGGGCTCAGGTAGAGACGCTGCAGCGCACACACACACACACACACACACACAGAGCACATATGGGTTTACTCGAAAATAAGCAACATCACTTTCTACCTGCAGTTAGGGCTGGTTATCGTAATATTGTGAATTAACTTAAATGTCACTTCTTCCTGGTCTTAAAGGCTGCGTTACAGTAAAGTGATACAGCTTTCTGAACTTATCAGCCTGTTCTGGCTGAGTAAAATGAACAATGATTGGCTTTACCTGCTCATCATATCCACATTACTTATTACTTATTACACATTACTGATTACTAATGATCATTACTTATTTTCAAAATTTTCTTGTGTGTAAATATCTTATGAAAGCACAAATACTCATCCTCAAAATATTGTCACATTATTGATATCGAGGTATTCAGTCTAAAATATTGTGATATTTGATTTTGTCAATATCACCCAGCCTTACCTGCAGTAGGCTTGATGTATAGACTTGATGCATTATTACCACAGTTAGTTAGAAACTCTTTTACCTGGTGGATTCCAACTTTCACCAGCCGAAAGCAGCCTCCAGATGCTGGTTGTTACCTGCTGAAGGTGGAAGTCACCTGCCTGCCTCAGCCAAAATTTACCAGCATTTGGCTGGTGGCTGGTGTTTATTTTATTTCCCCTGGCTCAGTTTGGCTCCGGGTCTTCCCACCAGGGGGCGCCGCTGTTTTATAAATCCACAAAGCGGTTTAAGCCGCTTGGTATTTAACTGCATCAGCACCACCTGTGAAGTCAAGGGGTCTGAACTTTTCCGTGCCCCAAACAGATGAGCACTGGAAAAGATTCAAGTGTTTCAGAGTTCCCACTGGTCATGGGATTGTGAGATGTGTATTGTATTGTATGAAGTCAGGGAATTTGTTAAATTATCTGGGGAAGTCAGGGAATATCAGGGAATTTTATAAAATGGGCCACTTTCCAGAATGTGTTTTCCAACTGGTTTCACACATTCATTACATTAGCAGGTTTTCAGACTGAAAAACAACACTAACAGACCAGGAAGGAGGAGCATTGTCAGGCCAGGGAAACACCTTGAGTTGAGTCATGGCAAGTCATGGAAATGTCCTGGGACTTTACACCAGGGGCATGATGGGAAGCCTGGTGTTTTCATTCCAGCTGGGGCGAAAACAGACTAACAACTGAGATGAGTCATTGTTTTAGTTTTAGTGATAGTGAAGTTAAAGGGACAGTTCAGTCATTCTGTACTGATGAGTCTCAGCCTCCTGTCACTGCTGCAGGCACTCTATTGAACTCTATTGTTTCTAAGTAAAATATAATTACATGAACTCTGTTTCTCTGTAAAATACAATAAAATTAACTTTATTGTTTCTTAGTAAAATATTATCAAATATGATTAAATATGATTTAATTCTAACTGTTCTTCAGTAAAATGTAATTAAATGTGATGACCTGCTGTGTGTGTGTGTGTGTGTGTGTGTGTGTGTGTGTGTGTGTGTGTGTGTGTGTGTGTGTGTGTGTGTGTGTGTGTTGCAGGAGGAAAAGGCCGCTGCATCAAACACAACAAGCAGTGGTTCACTCCGACCGAGTTCGAAGGTCTGGCTGGACGAGCGAGCAGCAAGGACTGGAAGAGGAGCATCCGCTACGCAGGGAGACCGCTGCAGTGTCTGATCCAGGTACTACTGCTATACTACTGCAGTACTACTGCAGTACTACTACAATACTACTGTAGTACTACAGCATCCGCTACGCAGGGAGACCGCTGCAGTGTCTGATCCAGGTACTACTGCTATACTACTGCAGTACTACTGCAGTACTACTACAATACTACTGTAGTACTACAGCATCCGCTACGCAGGGAGACCGCTGCAGTGTCTGATCCAGGTACTACTGCTATAGTACTGCAATACTACTGCAGTACTACAGCATCCGCTACGCAGGGAGACCGCTGCAGTGTCTGATCCAGGTACTACTGCAGTACTACTGCAATACTACTGCAGTACTACAGCATCCGCTACGCAGGGAGACCGCTGCAGTGTCTGATCCAGGTACTACTGCAGTACTACTGCAATACTACTGCAGTACTACAGCATCCGCTACGCAGGGAGACCGCTGCAGTGTCTGATCCAGGTACTACTGCAATACTACTGCAGTACTACTGCAGTACTACTACAATACTACTGCAGTACTACAGCATCCGCTACGCAGGGAGACCACTGCAGTGTCTGATCCAGGTACTACTGCAAAACTACTGCAGTACTACTACAATACTACTGCAGTACTACAGCATCCGCTACGCAGGGAGACCGCTGCAGTGTCTGATCCAGGTACTACTGCAATACTACTGCTGTACTACTGCAATACTACTGCAGTACTACTACAATACTACTGCAGTACTACAGCATCCGCTACGCAGGGAGACCGCTGCAGTGTCTGATCCAGGTACTACTGCTATACTACTGCAGTACTACTGCAGTACTACTACAATACTACTGTAGTACTACAGCATCCGCTACGCAGGGAGACCGCTGCAGTGTCTGATCCAGGTACTACTGCTATACTACTGCAGTACTACTGCAGTACTACTACAATACTACTGTAGTACTACAGCATCCGCTACGCAGGGAGACCGCTGCAGTGTCTGATCCAGGTACTACTGCTATACTACTGCAGTACTACTGCAGTACTACTACAATACTACTGTAGTACTACAGCATCCGCTACGCAGGGAGACCGCTGCAGTGTCTGATCCAGGTACTACTGCTATAGTACTGCAATACTACTGCAGTACTACAGCATCCGCTACGCAGGGAGACCGCTGCAGTGTCTGATCCAGGTACTACTGCAGTACTACTGCAATACTACTGCAGTACTACAGCATCCGCTACGCAGGGAGACCGCTGCAGTGTCTGATCCAGGTACTACTGCAGTACTACTGCAATACTACTGCAGTACTACAGCATCCGCTACGCAGGGAGACCGCTGCAGTGTCTGATCCAGGTACTACTGCAATACTACTGCAGTACTACTGCAGTACTACTACAATACTACTGCAGTACTACAGCATCCGCTACGCAGGGAGACCACTGCAGTGTCTGATCCAGGTACTACTGCAAAACTACTGCAGTACTACTACAATACTACTGCAGTACTACAGCATCCGCTACGCAGGGAGACCGCTGCAGTGTCTGATCCAGGTACTACTGCTATACTACTGCAATACTACTGCAGTACTACTACAATACTACTGCAGTACTACAGCATCCGCTACGCAGGGAGACCGCTGCAGTGTCTGATCCAGGTACTACTGCAATACTACTGCTGTACTACTGCAATACTACTGCAGTACTACTACAATAGTACTGCAGTACTACAGCATCCGCTACGCAGGGAGACCGCTGCAGTGTCTGATCCAGGTACTACTGCTATACTACTGCAGTACTACTACAATACTACTGCAGTACTACAGCATCCGCTATGCAGGGAGACCGCTGCAGTGTCTGATCCAGGTACTACTGCAGTACTACTGCAATACTACTACAATACTACTGCAGTACTACAGCATCCGCTACGCAGGGAGACCGCTGCAGTGTCTGATCCAGGTACTACTGCAATACTACTGCAATACTACTGCAGTACTACAGCATCCGCTACGCAGGGAGACCACTGCAGTGTCTGATCCAGGTACTACTGCTATACTACTGCAGTACTACTGCAATACTGCTGCAGTACTACAGCATCCGCTACGCAGGGAGACCGCTGCAGTGTCTGATCCAGGTACTACTGCAGTACTACTGCAATACTACTGCAGTACCACTGCAATATTACTATTTATTTATTACTATTTACTATTATTTATTATTATATTGCAAACAGCTACCTGTTTGACCACATCAAACTGGAGAGTGAGAGAGGAAACTACAGGGATGGTCATGTTGGAGTTACAGAAGGCTTTTGGCTTTTGTCAAAGCTGAGGTGTCTAGGTCTACATCAGATGTCAGTTAAATGGTTTGAATTACATTTAACTGAGAGATCTCAGATCTGTGATGTTGGGGGAACATGTGGGAGGTGACGTGGGGTGCCCCAGGGGTCCATTCTGGGACCATTACTATTTTTAATTTATGTCAATGACATGTCGGCAGCCGTGAGGTGCAAACTTTTGTTGTATGCTGATGACTCTGCTCTGATGGTGTCGGGGGAGGACAGAGAGAATAGAGGAAGCCTTGAGCAAGGAACTTCAATCAGTAAGAGAGTGGCTAATTGACAACAAATTGTCATTAAACCTCAGCAAAAACAAAACAACTAAACACAGTAGAATCCAGGTAACCCGTGCAGGAGATGTTCTTCAGTCCAGATCGAGTGTGTCTTATCTTGGAATAACACTGGACCAATCAGGGGACAGTATTGTGGAAAGGGTTCTTTTAAAGAGCGCAAACAAACTTAAGTTTCTGTACCGCAAAACCAGGGAGTTTGAGACTAAAATCAAAAGGCTGCTTGTGTCTGCGTTGATACAGAGTCATTTTAACTACGCCTGTTCATTCTGGTTTAGTGGATCGTCAGCCAAGCTAAAACATAAGTTACAGGTAATGCAAAACAACACCATCCATTACATGCTGAATGCTCCCTCCAGAACCCATACTGGGGAATTCAGAGGTTCAACATGTTTCCAGTAGAAACATGATGATGTTCAGTGTTATAAAGGGACTGCTCCAGCTTATCTGAGCAGCCAAGTTAGGATGGTCCACTCCCAGCATGAGTTTAACACTAGAGCCAGTGTCCACTCTTACATGGTGGCTAGAGTGAATAGCACTGCTGCTAGGAGCTCTTTTCTTTATACAGGAGTATTATTATGGAATAGTCTGCCTCGGACTATCAAGGTAGTGCCATCCAAACATGTTTTTAGTAGTCAGGTCAGAGCTCACCTCTGGAAAAAAATGTGTTCGCCTTGTTAGGCTCTAGACTAGGATCAGGTGCACATGCATGCACACACACACACTCTTCCACTTGCATTACTAAGAATTATTGTCGTCATTTACACCTTTTCATACACACAAACTTGTGCATGCCTACACACACCATAATACACACACACACGCACTCACACACTCTTCCACACACTCCCACAAACACTCCAGACACACCCACGCTTTGTAGTTTAGTTTAGGTGTAGTGTGAAATTTATTTTATTTGTACTAAATACCTAACTGTATTGTTTTTGTAATATTGTATGTTCTGTGCACCTTTTTTTTTCTTCTCTTTTTTGTTCTCCATTGAGGACCATGTTGGAGTGTTTCAGTACGCTTTTACTGTTATCCTCTGGGATGTACTATTGCCTGCACTTTTATACCCAACAAATTGTAGTTCACCAACACACTTTCAGTGCTTGACAAAAGTAAATCTAAATCTTTAATCTATTTAATCTAAATCTAAAACGACATTGATGAGAAACAGCAGGTTGAACATCAGTTTAGTGCATCGCAGCAGCTGAAATGAATCAAACAAAACAAACAGACGCCCAAATGTGAACCTGATGTGTGAGCCAGTGGTAGAGCATGGCATTTTGGATGGTTATTATGGGATGTGATTCATGCTGTCACTGTTCTGCAGGAGAGGATCCTGAACCCTCACGCCGCCTCCTGCACGTGTGCCGCCTGCTGCGATGACCTGGCGCTGGTGAGTCACCGTCTCGGCTGCTTCCTCACCACATGACGGCCAGAACCTGAGCGCCGCGTTCCCACACGGTCCTGGGGTTCCTGGAATATCGTTTGAGAAGTGTATTTCAGACAGGGAACCTCAGGGAATTTCATAAATTCTCTGGGGAAGTCAGGGAATATCAGGGAATTTTCCAAATGGGTCACTTTCCAGGAATACAGCAGAATGTATTTTCCAACTGGTTTCACACATTCATTGCATTAGCTGGTTTTCAGTGCAACTGGAGTGGAAACCAGACTGAAAAATTACATTAACAACCCAGGAAGGAATCGTTTTTTAGGTCATGGAAATGCAAGTTATGGAAAGTCATGGAATTTTACATCCGGGCCACAGTGACTGTAGTGTGGTTTTATTAGTGAGTTAGACACAACACTAGTACACCGAACACACCAGTACACTGAACACCAGTACAGACTGCCAGTACATTGTCAGTTTCTGTATTTCTTACTTTCTGTCTTACTTTTCTTACTGTCTGTCTGTCTGTTGTCTGTCTGTCTGTCTGTTGTCTGTCTGTCTGCTTTCAGTGTTCCAAGGATGGGGATTCTTCTTTCGGAGGAGAAAACCTCAGCATGGTAATTTGAATTTTGCCTTTCCAGTCACAAAGCAGGAAGCAATCAGACAATCATGTTTTTCATCTTGTGGTCTCTGATTCTCTGACTGAACACGAGCCGGCCTGACGGACCGCAGCCAGCCGCTCTCGTTGCTTTATTGCAAATAAAGCAAATCTGCATGTCAAGTTCCTGTTCCTGCTATTCCCACCGTCATTCAGTCAAATTAAATTTACCTCTGACATTTACAACAAGCAACAAAGTACTTTATGTCACAAACAGCATTTTACGACACAACTTGCATTTACTTTTCTAGCTCGGTAAAGAAAGGTTGAATCTGTACAGTATGTTTTGCAGGAAGCTCGCAGGTTGCTGCGTCTTAAGCTGCAGCACTGTGCTGCCACAGCACCTCGGTGTTAACAGGCAGCACAGTTTCACTCACTATAGTCATTAAGATTCTGTGTCAGGTAAACTATTTTTGTTCTTCAAATACAGAATTTGCACAAGTTCCCATCTTCTTTTTTCCTGTTAGCAAGCAGATTTAGTTTTTTGTATTTTTTGAATTAACACACCTGTAGCTGACCAATATATGAACTTGGTTTGTAGACTGTACCTGTAACTTGTAAACTGATATTGGAGAAGTTTTCCTGTCAGTCACTGCTCCTGTCTCTCTCGGTCCGGTTCAGACCGGTCCGGTCCGGCTGTTCGTCCCGTATAAGAGACGGAAGAAAGACTCGGATCAGCCGGTCACTCCTGAGAAGAAGGAGCTGCCAGCAGCCAAAAACATCACACTGACCCCAGGGACCACATGTAGGTCACACACACACACACACACACACACACACACCTGACCCTGGGGACCACATGTAGGTCACACACACACACACACACACACACACACACCTGACCCTGGGGACTACATGTAGGTTAGTTAAAAAGTAGAACCCACACACATAAGTATGATTTAACTCTTTATTGCAACGTTTCGATCCATGATGGATCTTTGTCAGGTCAAATAATTAATTTGACCGAAGATTCATCAGATATATATATATATGTATATACAGTATATGATGTATATATAAATATATATGATGTATACAATACATATACAGTATATATTGAGTTCATTACATGTATTTTACATGTAACAGCCTGACCAAACACAAAATGTTTCACACAGTAAAACTAGAAGCTTATTTGCTTATTTGGACTTATGAAAAAACATCAATGCAAAGCCCAGGAAAGCTTGGTGCTGATCCTGAGCTGTCTGTGAAGCATAAGAGATGATGTAGCATGTTGCTTTTGTCACACTTTAATAAAGTTTACTTTAGTTTACACTTTTAATCGTCAGGTTTAGCCTGGGTGACTGGTTTCAACTAAAAATGCCGGTCAGAGTTATAAATGGCCACACTGGCAGATCTGCTGGAACAGTTTTAGGTCGTGGAAGTTATGGAAAGTCACAGAAAAGTTCATCAGTGCCACCAGTGACTCTAACCTTTCACTTATAATGAAGTGTAGTTGTACTGTCAAAAGTGACTGATGCATCTGCCCCCCCCCCCCCCCCCCCCGACCCCCCACAGTCACCGTGTCCCCGTCGGGCCAGATCACCACATCAGGCACCTTGACCTTTGACAGGACGCCCACGGGTGACGCCACGGCCATCCTCTCAGAGGGCACGACGCAGGCCGAGGTCTTCACCAGCACCGCAGGTAGGATCACAGTTCAGTCAGCGTCGGTCCACAGTCTGATGAAACCAAACTCACCAGCTGCTGTGACTATTTTACCAACTAGTTTAATATGAGAACAGAGCCGGTACGATGGTTGGACAGGCAGACAGACTTCCAGCTCTTTCCCAGCCTGTATGAGAGCGTTGTTACTAATCTTTACTTGTAATGGAAAAACATGATCTATAAATATTCCAGTCAGTCGCTCTTTATTTCAGGACAGATTTTCCGTTGCTCCTCGCCTGCGTTCCTTCGCCCGGTGCTTCCTCTGACCTTCAGCCGCTCGCTCGGGATATTTAACGGCGTTTCCCTCAGCAAGCGGGGCCATTTGTCCTTGTGTCTTCCCCTATCCCACAATCCCCTGCGCCGCCGCTGACCTGGAGCCTATTCATCATCTTATCACGCGCCGGGGATGCCCGGGCCCCACGCCTGCCCGCTGATTGGCTGACGTGCGTTGCGCTCCTCTGGTGACGGCTGTAACGAAGTCCCAGGAGACGGCGGCTCACCGGGCTTTTCTGTCAGCGAAGGCCGGCGGCCGTGTGACTAATGAGCCGCCATCACCGCACGCCGCCCTCCTTTTCCCTCTGCTCATACTTCCTGCTCATATTTTCTCCTCTCCGGCAGCCGCCGTGACATCACTCTGTCCTCCTCCACCCCGCCAATCGAGGAGAAAGATTGTGACAGAAGGTTGCCGGTTCGAATCCTGGAAAATCTGGATGGTAGCTGCTCACTGTCCACCAGCAGGAGATAGGAATCGGACGATCTGAAATCTGAATGTAAACAACAATTTAAAAATGTCATTACAAAGTGACAATAATATAATTTGGATGGAGAGCTTGTGAAACTGTGATGGTCCAAGCGTCTCATT